>NC_143042.1:58950000-59047500 GCF_057628025.1 Oncorhynchus mykiss | reverse complement strand
TCCCATACCCAGACCTGGGTGGTATGGAATGATAATCAGCAGGAACAGGTTAACACTCCGTTACCACCTACCTCCATACTCTCTTCCCAGTCAACACCATCATTCATGGGATTGCTGGACAGAACCACTGGATGACATCCCCAGCAGGCAACCAAACCCACAGCCAATCCTACATGATGGGAATCCAGGACCTTCTAGACACCTAGCCCCTCGAGAAGGACACGCCTCAAACCTGCCAAACAGGTCACCCCTTCAAACAGAATACCACCACCGCTCACCACACCATAGGATGGAGAGATAGGACGTGGACACCCCAGAGGACGGTCCCCCACATAGGACCAGAGGGCACCAGTACCGGACCACCTTTATGAGCACCCAGACTCTGCGGGAAACTCTAAGAACACCAACTTCCTTCACCCCAACAGAAGCTATCCATTCTTGGACCCTGACTCCGTGCTTTGTCCCCCTCCAGAAACTCCACGGACCGGATTAACCCACCCACTCCATCAAAACAGCAAACCCAGCTAAAAGGCGAAGCCCTCACCAATCCAGTGGAGAGATAGGATGTGGACACCCCAGAGGACGGTCCCCCACACAGGACCAGAGGGCCCCAAAACCAAACCACCTTTACAAACACTAAAGACGCTGCAGGAAACTCAAAGAACACCATCAACTTCCTACAACCCAACAGAAGCTATTGATTTGTGGACCCTGACCCCGTGCTCTGTCCCCCTCCAGGAACCCCACGGACCGGATAAACCCACCTGCTCCATCCAGCAGCAAAACACAGCGAAAGGCGAAGCCCTCACCAATCCAGTACCGCAGGGTTAATGCCTCCACAGGTGGAACAATACCACAGCATAATATAAGAAACCGTTTGGAACACCAGACCCTCACCACTACCACTCTGAAAAAAACAGGACAACCTGGTCTCACCAACCCAAGACCCACAAAGAACCAATGTTAAAGGAACTCTCCCAAGATAGAGGCCTAACCCCACCACACCCGATGGCCCACTTCCACCATACAACTCACCAAGCTACCGGGTGGCGACCCACATCCAGAAGAGACTACGGCCAAAATAACTACTCCCTCTTCACACACCGATCCTGGCCTCCCAAATGAATAACAAAAAAAACCTCAAGGATTCCTTGGTATACCACCACCTCCAAAGACCACAACAAAGGAACCAAAGAATCTCACCGGGACCCACGGACCAAGGATGGACCTCCCAAACCCCTCGAGGACCAACACCACTTCCCACGGG
The DNA here is from genome assembly GCF_057628025.1 of Oncorhynchus mykiss. NCBI lineage: Eukaryota > Metazoa > Chordata > Actinopteri > Salmoniformes > Salmonidae > Oncorhynchus > Oncorhynchus mykiss. Next base: position 59,046,233 of record NC_143042.1, on the reverse strand, counting down.
AACCGATGTCAAAAGAACTCTCCCTAGAAGCGGATCAACCCCACCATACCTGATGGCCTACCCCCACCATACAACTCACCCAGCTTCCGAGTGGCTACTCGCATCCCCCCAAAAATGATGTCTCAAATCCAAAAAACTACTCTCTCTTCAAAGGGAACACAAAAAAAATCTCTCAAGGATTCCTTGGTCAACAGCCACCTCCAAAATAAAACCACAACGTAGACATCCCACTGAGACTCACGGACCAAGGATGGACCTCCCTAAAAAAAACCCTCCAGGACCAACACCACTACCACGGGCTGGACCACCACTGAGGCTTACAGTACAGCTGAGGAACATCTGGACATACACTACACCCGCACCTTACACACCCCACATCCCATACAAAAGACAGGGGGTCATTAAGACCACAAAAACAGACCTCCAATAGCACCATAGAGTTACCATGACAATGGACTCTCAATATAACTTTCCTGTAGCTACTTTACTAGCACCATAGAGTTACCATGACCATGAACGCTCAATAAACACTTTCCTTCAGCCACTTTACTAGCACTATAGAGTTACCGTGACCACGGACTCTCAAAAAAATATTTACCTTTAGTTACTTTTACTTACACATTCTTATAAAAAAATTAAAAAATAAATAAATTTAAAAAAAAATAATAATAATAAAAAATAAAAAAAATAAAACACATCTATGTGATTTTTTCTTTTTCTTGTTTCTAGAAGTAAGAGTTACCATGACCATGGACCCTTAACGGAAAGAAACAATAAAATAGAACACAAATAGACCAAATTTTAACAAAAATAACCTTCACCAACCTACCATTCTTCTAAAATATTTTTTGGAAACACCCACCAGCACCCCCAACGGACGAGAACCTTTTTTCTCCAACTACTCCGGGGACCCCGACCTTGGCGACTCCCCCGCAGCGATTACACCCTAAGCAATTAGGCCCTTCCATACACCAAGCAAGAAGACAGGAGGATATGGATAGACCGGACTCCTTCGGGACCTCTCGGGGTTCTGTTGGCAGATCAATCGGCTCAACCTTCCTAGCCCCATTACATACGGGAGAGTCACGTATCGCGCTGAACGACTATCTACCCCAGTTTAGAATTGGATTGGCAGTATGTTCAGTAGCGCGTGGGTGGTCCTAGCGGGCTGGGGCAGTTAAATCTTCCAAAACAGGGGCTTTGGGTCAGGCGCTGCGGCTGGAGGACTCGCATTGGCCGTGTAATCCCTGGGGTGCCCAGATAATGTCTGGCGGAGAATTGGATCCAACGGAATAATTCCCCTGGGTGGATCCCTTACCCCGCCGTACTTAGCCTGGACAACCGATCCACTTGTTTGACCTGGACTACGAACAAATTCACTGTCTAGGGAGGATATACCTCTGGAGACGTTACGATCCTGGAAGGGAGTAACTTCACTGGTCACTATCACCCAAAACCACTGAATCACTTACGACTGAGATGGTGGGGATGGAAACACCCAATTAACTTCTACTACTGCCGGACGTTTCATACGTAAGCCAGAGAAGGTTTGCCGGTTCCTAAACCCTCCATACACCTACCGAAACACAGGACGAAACTCAAAGGGCGGATGCATGACAACCGGACCTGCATAAGGTACGCAACTCGATGGTTTTGCCTGATCCTACGCCGAGTATACCCATACAGACCAGCTGGATTTGACTAGACATGGGTTAATTTGGAATTAGGATCCTGGAAGGGAATAACTCCTAATTACACACATGATTGAAAACATCCAGGATCAAAGACTGACGAACACTGAAGTAAATACATAGACAACGTGGAGCTAAAAAAGAAGGATCCGAAAGAGAGTAAAACTCCTAGGTTGCACTATGCTTTCCACTTCCGTTGACATAGCGGACCTAGACATCATGACCATACCACTCGACATGGACACATGGCAACCAACCGAGGACCGGACCTGCATAAGGTACGCAACTCAAGGGTTTTGCCTGATCCTAAGTTGAGTTGACAGACTTACCTAAACCTAAACCATTCTGAAATACTATACCTAACCCTAAACCTAACTCTAACCTTAACCACTCTAAAAAACCCTTACCTAACCTGAAATCCTAACCCTACACCCTAACCCTAACCCTAACCCTTACCTAAACCTAACCATTCTAAAAAACTATACCTTACCCTAACCTTAACCCTAACCTTAACCACTCTTAAAACTATACCTAAACCTAAAACCTACTGACAGACAGTATTTTAACCCAACCAACGGGTTAATCTACAAGTGGGCAACCATGGGGCCTACTACTTTGGCCGGCCGCGCCCGGACCCACCCGGACCGCGCGCACATGTGTGGAGTGCACACCCCTCCCTTCCCCCCCTTCGGCTTCCACGTGTCAGAGATGGAAGTGGATCAACCGACTCAAAACTAGACAAACTAACCCTAACCCTAACCCTAACCCTAACCCCTAACCCCAACCCCTACCCCTACCCCTAACCCCTAAACCCTACCCCTAACCCCTAACCCTAACCCCTAACCCCTAACCCCAACCCTTAAACCTAACCCCAACCCCAACCCTAACCCCTAACCCTAACCCTAAACCCTAACCTCTAACCCTAACCCTAACCCCCAACCCCAACCCCTACCCCAACCCCTAACCATCCTAACTCTAAACCTAACCTTAACCATTTTAACTCTGAACTCAACCCTAGCCTCAACCATTCTTACCCTAAACCTTAACCACCCCAACCCTAACCTTAACCATCCTAACCCTAACCATTCCTAACACTAACACTAATCCTAACCTTAACCCTAGCCCCCCACCTTAACTGCAATCCTAGCCCCAACCCCCCTGTGAGTGTGTGTATTAGTATATGTATCTGTGTCTGGCCTTATGTTGTCAACCTTGTCTGTCTCTTATAATGTACTGTGACCCCTATTTGTTAATTGGACCTTACAAGATTTAACCAACTCCTCACCTACTGGTAACCTAAAGTTAACCATTCTAACCCTAACCGCAACCATTCTTACTCTAAACCTAACCTTAATCACCCTTACTTGGTCCTTAACCCTAACCTTAACCACTCTAACCCTAACGCCAACCTTAACCATTTTAACTCTGACCCTAACCTTAACCACCCTAACCCTAACCTTTACTCTAGCCTTAACCATTCTACCCTAAACCTAACCTTAACCATTCTAACTTTGACCTTAACCCTAGCCTGAATAACTCCAACCCTAACTGTAACTACTCTAACCCCAACCCAAACCTTAACCCTCACCTTAACCATTCCACCCTAAACCTAACCTTAACCATTCTTACTCTGACCTCAACCTTAGCCTTAAACCACCCCAACCCTAACCATTCTAACCCCTACCATTCCTAAAACTATCTCCAACCTTAACCCTAGCCCCTAACCCAAACTGCAACCCCAGTTCTAACCCCTCTGTGTAGGTGTGTGTGTGTGTATACATGTATCTGTACCTGACCTCATGTTGTTAACCTTGTCTGTCCCTTACAATGTTTTGTGTCCCCTGTTTTGTCACACTCCATTCTTCATTCATACCAAATAACATTTTGAAAACCTTGTGTCACTACAAGGTTGAACATTTATTACATTGGGTCTCCATTGTATTGTTGTTAGGTGTGCTTGACCTCTACTCTAACTGCCCATCCACTTTACTGCATCCCCATTCCACTCTCACCTTTATCTGAACCCTCCACACCACAACCTGTTAGCTACTATCCTACCTAGTAACAGTACAGACCAATCCAAATAACCTAGGCAACCTGGCTCACACATGCACACACCAGAGAGGTAGCACTCCTCACAACTTTACAGGGAGAACACCGGACAAGCAGCATTTCGCTCCACACACCCAACCAGGACTACATTCAAGGCAAGTAAATTACATAGTACACCCTACTGTACATACATATATATATATATACATAATTTTTTACTACTTTTTGCAACTTTTATTTCAATTTTATTTATACATTCTCCTCCCTGCTACCTGATGAAGCCGAGTAAGGCAGAAACGCGTCGTGGCTGGGTTGCCCCCAGACCCGTTGTGAGACTGTAAGGAAGGCAGATTCCACACGGACTTCGGGGGTAACTCCTTTTGGCTACCATTTTATTTATACACTTTTCTTGCCTTAATTGGATTTTTACACAGCTCTCATATATATGCACACACTAGGATGTAGTGGAGTGTGACGTTGTATGCTATCCCTCACACCACTTGTGGTGTTGTATGTGTATGCTTTTGTATATGTCAAAAATATGTGTATAGGCACATCCCCTTTTATGTTCATGTGTGTATGCATGTGTGCCCCCACCTCATCCTTGGTCCCAACCCTGCTGATAGACAGACTCCAATACTTAGCCATCGGCCCTTTTACCAGTAGGCTCCCCTAGGAATATAAAGGTGACCATTAGGACCATAAAATAGTTATTTTATAGTATTCCAGAGCTACAATGACTACGGACTCTTAAAAATGTACTTTATAATTATCCTTACTGATCCCTTGGATCCTGTAACAATAATCACTAGGGAACCAATTTATATTTAACAAAACATCCAATTTTCTTCTCTTTGGGCAACCATGACCATGGAGCCTGGACCAATAGGAAACAACAAAATTTAAAAACAAAAGAATACAAATAAAAAATGAATACATATGTACATAAATATATATATTATTTTATTTTCAAAGTCTCTTTGAACTCAGGGTTACCATGACCATGGACCCTTGACCAAAAGAAACAATAAAATAGAACACAAATAGACCAAATTTTAACAAAAATAACCTTCACCAACCTACCATCCTTCTAAAATATTTTTTGGAGACACCCACCAGCACCCCCAACGGACGAGAACCTTTTTTCTCCAACTACTCTGGGGACCCCGACCTTGGCGACTCCCCCGCAGCGATTACACCCTAAGCAATTAGGCCCTTCCATACACCAAGCAAGAAGACAGGAGGATATGGATAGACCGGACTCCTTCGGGACCTCTCGGGGTTCTGTTGGCAGACCAATCGGCTCAACCCTCCCAGCCCCCTTACACACGGGAGACTCACGTAACGCGCTGGACGACTATCTACCCCAGTTTAGAATTGGATTGGCAGTATGTTCAGTAGCGCGTGGGTGGTCCTAGCGGGTTGGGGCAGTTAAGTCCTCGAAAAGAGGGGCTTTTGGGTCAGGCGCTGCGGCTGGAGGACTCGCATTGGCCGTGTAATCCCTGGGGTGCCCAGATAATGTCTGGCGGAGAATTGGATCCCACGGAATAATTTTCCATGCGGGGGATCCCTTACCCCGCCGCACTTAGCCTGGACAACCGATCCACAATTTTGTTTTACATGGACTACGAACAAATTCACTGTCTAGGGAAGATATACCTCTGGAAACGTTACGATCCTGGAAGGGAGTAACTCCACTGGTCACTATCACCCAAAACCACTGAATCACTTACGACTGAGATGGTGGGGATGGAAACACCCAATTAACTTCTACTACTGCCGGACGTTTCATACGTAAGCCAGAGAAGGTTTGCCGGTTCCTAAACCCTCCATACACCTACCGAAACACAGGACGAAACTCCAAGGGTGGATGAATGACAACCGTATAGAGGGCTTGCCTTCTGGGTTTTTGTCTGCTCAAACCACTGGTAATTTAAAGACTGACCACTTGACATGGCAACCGACTGAGGTCCGGACCTGCACAAGGTACGCAACTCGATGGTTTTGCCTGATCCTACGCCGAGTATACCCATACAGACCAGCTGGATTTGACTAGACATGGGTTAATTTGGAATTAGGATTCTGGAAGGGAATAACTCCTAATTACACACATGATTGAAAACATCCAGGACCAAAGACTGACGAACACTGAAGTAAATACATAGACAACATGGAGCTAAAAAAGAAGGATCCGAAAGAGAGTAAAACTCCTAGGTTGCACTATGCTTTCCACTTCCGTCGACACAGCGGACCCGGACATCATGACCATACTACTCGACATGGACACATGGCAACCAACCGAGAACCGGACCTGCATAAGGTACGCAACTCAAGGGCTTTGCCTGATCCTAAGTTGAGTTGACAGACCTACCTAAACTTAACCTTTTCTATACCTTACCCTAACCCTAACCTTAACCATCCCAAAACCCATACCTAAACTTAACCTTAACCCTTCTTAAAAAACCATATCTTACCCTAACCCCAAACCCTAACCTTAACCATTCTAAAACCTTACCTAACCCTAACCCTACAGACAGACAGTCCTTTAACCCAACCAACGGGTTAATCTACAAGTGGGCTACCATGGGGCCTACGACTTTGGCCGGCCGCGCCCGTACCCTCCGACCCGCGCGTATATGATGTGGAGTGCAACCCCTCCCTTCCCCCCTCCGGTTTCCACGTGTCAGAGATGGAAGTGGATCAACCGACTCAAAACTAGAAACCTAACCCTAACCCTTAACCCTTAACCCTAACCCTAACCGTGTTCCTCCTCTGTGACCAGCTCTACCACAGAATCATGAGCATTCTTTAAGTCATTGACAACAGCATAAAATGCTTCAAGACTCTCATCCACAGTTTCAATGTTTCCTCCATCAACAAGAAGGGCTTTTATTTCATTCATTTTGTGTGTACACACTCCAAGTTTGCCTCTCCGGGCTGCATAGAGTGAATTTAGATGCTCCTCTGCCCTCTCCAGTGGGGTCTTATTTGGGATCTCATCCTCCTTCATTCACTTGTAGTTCACTCAATTTACAATGACACAGTTGTTGGTTTTTGATTGTTAAACGTAATGCCCATTTAGACCTCCTTTAATGCTTTAAAACACAGTCCTCCATTTCAGCATATTGACCCATTTTGAATTGCACATGTGCAAGTTCAGCATTTTAGATGCGTTTTAAACATTTCATCCCATTATAAGTTGTCCCTTTAATGAAGTTTAAACACGCAGTATCTTTAGATCCTTAGATTGCATTCGTTGCGTTGATGCATTGCATTTCCACGTTAGGCCAAATATTAGACATAAGATTAGGCTACATTGTGCGTAGGATCTCAGTGTTTCCCAAACTTAAACTTCTTAATTGTTTTCACAGCGCGGTCTTTTGAATTCCACTCCCAAGTTTATTAAACATTCCAATTAAAAGCACATTTGCGCTTCCATAATATGCATGATCAAACATCGCATTGAACAGGGCAGCTCATTCATTCGCAGTGGTTACTCACGGCTGGCGAATTCTAGGAGTTCAAATCCTTCCAAACGAGCGGTCCTTACGATCCGAATGCAATTACAAATAGAACAATATCCAGCCTGTGTCCGAACCGGAGATTTCCTTCCGATAGTAATCCTTCACTGAGTTTTTTGACTTGAATGTAGTGGCTTCCTTTCGTCTTTACCATAGCGGGGTTGTTTGGTACGCATACAGTCCACACTCAAGGTTTCCAAACGGCCAAACATTCAATGACATCCAGGGATATGGTGCAACAAAAATGTTTATTCTTCTTATATCTAACAAATAAATGATTCTCCAATCAACTTAAAGCATAGAATACTTGATATGGAAAATACATATTATGACCTGTCTGTATGGTCAAAAAACTATACCGCTCCCGCATCTAGCAAGGACTCCCTCCCCCGAAGGCCCAACTTCCTGCCTTTATCCTCACACACTTACCACAATACAATGAACAGGCAAGAGGGAGGGGGGGATTGAATATATCTCAATCAGGTAAATATACATCATAAAGGTACGTACCTAATATTTCATCATGTACATTCATATTTAATATATCTACACAAATATACATGGAGCTCCATATGTTCGGTCTTTTATACAAATATGGCTCTAACACAGACAAAATAGGAAAGGAAGATAAGGAGGTTAGGCCGAGGGGTGGAAAAATTCAGTGGGACCCCCCCCTACTCCAATATTGTGGTTCCATGTAGTAACTCGATCTCTTCTGCATCCCCTTTAGATTTACAACAGCCAGGGCTTCAGGCAGTGTCGGAGCAGGTTCCAGTAATGGCAATGGTTGAAACAGGTGGACATAAAGTAATGATGGGTTACACGACAAAAGATAACCCTTACCAGAGTGAATCCCAATCTGAGTCCCCTCCTAACATTTTAAAACCAAACCTGCCATCTGGACTGGCTCAAGCCTTACGCAGGGAGACTGTTAGACATCCCAACACAGGGAGAAAGATCAATGAGTGGGAGATTGACGTAATTAAACCTATTGTAGTGTTGGGAGATTTAAATTTGTCACGCATCCCAACCTTCTCGGATGCTCGGGTGCAGGTTGATAGCTTCCCGGGGGCTACCTTTCATCATTTGAAGGGGGTTTTAGAGAAGTCAGAACCAAACCCCTCAATAGCGAAGGTGGTTCTGTCGGGTTAGGGTTAGGGTTAGGGTTAGGGTTAGGGTTAGGGTAGGCTTAAACAACTGCCTCTCGAGACAGACGTCGAGTACCACCTGGAAACAACTACAGCAGTTGCTGAGTGTGTAGGAATAAATCCCCCAACGCAATACTTTATGTCCCACTCATAAACTTTTTGGATAGGATGGAAAAAGATCAACAGTCTCTTATAAACAGAGTGAATAAACTATTCTGGAGAAATGCAATTATTTGCCGGAACGAAATAGACTCCGGTTTCATACATGTCCTCGTGATCCAATCCTAACCCTAACCCTAACCCTCGTGATCCAATCCTAACCCTAACCCTCGTGATCCAATCCTAACCCTAACCCTCGTGATCCAATCCTAACCCTAACCCTAACCCTCGTGATCCAATCCTAACCCTAACCCTGACCCTCGTGATCCAATCCTAACCCTAACCCTAACCCTCGTGATCTAATCCTAACCCTAACCCTCATGATCCAATCCTAACCCTAACCCTAACCCTCGTGATCCAATCCTAACCCTAACCCTAACCCTCGTGATCCAATCTATTGGACGCCAGAGACAGCAGCTGAGATGGTTAAATCCTGGCTGGATACATTAAACATGTGAGGGGAGATGAGTGTGAGGATACAGCTCCCCTATCGAACATTACCAACCTCTCCCATTAAACATGTGAGGGGAGATGAGTGTGAGGATACAGCTCCCCTATCGAACATTACCAACCTCTCCCATTAAACATGTGAGGGGAGATGAGTGTGAGGATACAGCTCCCCTATCGAACATTACCAACCTCTCCCATTAAACATGTGAGGGGAGATGAGTGTGAGGATACAGCTCCCCTATCGAACATTACCAACCTCTCCCATTAAACATGTGAGGGGAGATGAGTGTGAGGATACAGCTCCCCTATCGAACATTACCAACCTCTCCCATTAAACATGTGAGTGGAGATGAGTGTGAGGATACAGCTCCCCTATCGGACATTACCAACCTCTCCCATTAAACATGTGAGGGGAGATGAGTGTGAGGATACAGCTCCCCTATCGAACATTACCAACCTCTCCCATTAAACATGTGAGGGGAGATGAGTGTGAGGATACAGCTCCCCTATCGAACATTACCAACCTCTCCCATTAAACATGTGAGGGGAGATGAGTGTGAGGATACAGCTCCCCTATCGAACATTACCAACCTCTCCCATTAAACATGTGAGGGGAGATGAGTGTGAGGATACAGCTCCCCTATCGAACATTACCAACCTCTCCCATTAAACATGTGAGGGGAGATGAGTGTGAGGATACAGCTCCCCTATCGAACATTACCAACCTCTCCCATTAAACATGTGAGTGGAGATGAGTGTGAGGATACAGCTCCCCTATCGGACATTACCAACCTCTCCCATTAAACATGTGAGGGGAGATGAGTGTGAGGATACAGCTCCCCTATCGAACATTACCAACCTCTCCCATTAAACATGTGAGGGGAGATGAGTGTGAGAATACAGCTCCCCTATCGAACATTACCAACCTCTCCCATTAAACATGTGAGGGGAGATGAGTGTGAGGATACAGCTCCCCTATCGAACATTACCAACCTCTCCCATTAAACATGTGAGGGGAGATGAGTGTGAGGATACAGCTCCCCTATCGAACATTACCAACCTCTCCCATTAAACATGTGAGGGGAGATGAGTGTGAGGATACAGCTCCCCTATCGAACATTACCAACCTCTCCCATTAAACATGTGAGGGGAGATGAGTGTGAGGATACAGCTCCCCTATCGAACATTACCAACCTCTCCCATTAAACATGTGAGGGGAGATGAGTGTGAGGATACAGCTCTCGTATCGAACATTACCAACCTCTCCCATTAAACATGTGAGGGGAGATGAGTGTTAGGATACAGCTCCCCTATCGAACATTACCAACCTCTCCCGATCGTATAGACTCACAGAGATGGAGAGGGAAGTTTTGGAGCGAGGACTTACTTTTATTCCCACCCCAAATCAGATAGACCGCATGGAGCTTCGTAGAGACTTATATACATATCATAGGAGGCTGAAGTTATTGGACCACTTTGAGTACGAGACAGATTTTCCTCACGTGCCTTTTACGAACAGCTCCACTTGGGATCCTGAATTAGAATCCGTCTCACATCCCATACAGACCCTCATACGGAGGGACTTAGAGTCCTTTGCGAAGTTTAGGCCTAAACCAGCTGCTATTTTTAATCTTACTCAACAACAATTGAATGCTATTAAGAATCTTGGTAACAATCAGAGTATTATAATGAAACCAGCTGATAAGGGGTCACAAATTGTCATTATGGATAAAGTAAAATATTTGGTAGAGGCAAATAGACAGTTAAGTGATGAGAAATATTATGCCCTGCTACCCCATTCTATTCAATTGGAGACACAGAGTAGGAGCCGCGATATCAGAGTTATATGAAAACAATGTAATCACGCTAAAACAAATGTTTTATCTGTGGGCACCGGATTTACCTCCGACAATTCTATTTGCTCCCCAAGATTCACAAAGCTCCAGATAGTTGGACGGTTCCCTTCCGATGCGGGCGCCCCATCGTTAGTGACTGCGGTTCAGAGTCGTACCGAGTTGCGGAATACGTTGACTCTTTTATTAATCCTCTTTCACAGAAACATGCCAGTTATGTGAAAGACACGTACGACTTTGTTAATAAACTAAACGGCTTGAAGATGCCGATGGAGGCATTTTTATTCTCTATAGATATCAACTCACTGTATACTAACATTGAGACGGCCCTGGGCCTACAGGCGGTTAAACATGCTTTTAATAGATTTCCGGACCCTGTACGCCCAGAGAAGGTTATTTTGGATTTGTTGGAACTGAGCCTGACTAATGACTTTGAATTTAAGGGCAAGTTTTATCTCCAGACTCATGGAACCGCTATGGGGAAAAAATTTGCCCCAGCATTTGCCAACATGTATATGTGTTTTTGGGAGGAAACTGTCCTGATGAAATGTAAGCCTATATATACCACTATATATACCACTATATATACCACTGCTGTATTGCAGATACCTTGATGACATCTTTGGTGTATGGGGAAACTCCCTTTCAGAGTTTGAAGAATTTTTGAGTGTGTTAAACACACATCATTCAGCAATTACCATCACACATAACATACAGGAGGAGAAACTTGAGTTTTTAGACACACAATTATTTTTTATCCCCGAGGGGGGGGGGGGGGGGGGGGACTATATCATTGGCAACAATAGTTTTATTTTAAAGAAACAGATAGACATGTTCTTTTGCACAAATCCAGCTTCCACCCAAAACATACATATTGATTAAGTCCCAACTGATACGCTTCCATATAATTTGTAGTTTCTCTGAGGACATAGAGGAGGCCACAAGAATACTATTTTTGTCCTTGAGGCCAAGGGGCTATTCAAGGCGTTTTCTGAGGGAGATTGGGACTGAGGTGAATCATACCTTCCAGATTCATGGAGCATATCAGATAGAGAGGGACAACCGCTCTGTGGTACCATTTGTGGCAACGTACTCTCAGGCTTTGAGGGGACTTCATTTTGAAATTAAATGTAACTTCCAACGAGCCCAGAATGACTGTGAGGCCCTGAGAGGGTTCAGGGTAATTTCAGTGTATAGGAGGAATAGGAATTTGAAGATATCTTGGTACATTCAAGTTTGATTAAGAGTAAATTGAGAAAGAATAAACATTTTGCTCAAACAAAGTTTCTGTCGAATAGGCATTCCGGCTTGGGGGCCCCAATTAGGCAGCATGTCCAATTGGTCATTGGGAATGTGGTATATGCCATTAAGTGCCTGGTCTGTAATAAACTGTATATTTGAGAGACACAGAATGCACTGGAATGCAGATTGAAACAACACTTGTACCACATCCAGAAGTGTGATAGACTTACGGTGTTGTATGCCCACTTTAGGGTTCATACAGTTGAGAACCTTAGAATTTTTGGCTTGGAGACAAGCAAAGACCCAAAGACAAAATGTAGAGAGAAAATGGATTAGAGCAGTGGGAACTATTGACCCTGATGGTCTCAATGAAAAATACTAGGACATCTAGAATGTCCGAGCTCTGGTGGCTGTTGCAGACACTTGGAGTCCCTATTGAGAATTCGGAAATGGTTTAGGATAAAGTCACAGATATATTGTACTTGTTATGATGATATACGGCTTGTACTGTCTTGTTTTTATAATTTTTGTGTGGTTTTAATAACCCCGTAGAGGGAGATTTTAGTTTGTATAGGAATTTAATTTGTGCTCCCTCTTTTAGCGATTTCAGTTTTTGATTTGCATATTTTTATTTGCACTTATCTTTCGTCTTTGATTTGGATTTGAAAGCACTTTGAAAGCACTTTGGATGTATCATCCTTGACTGGCACTTATTCCCCATCCCTGACATTCCTATTGGAAAAGCACTTCGGATTTACTATTCCTGATAAATATATATATATGTGTGTATAGATCTTGGGGCTATTACCTGACCACCTGTCTAAGCCTTTATCACTCTTAAACTCCAACCCCCCTAATTTTAATTTCTGAGTCCTAATCTGAACCCCATGACTTGTCTGATCTTAACCATTCCGGAGACCTGGACCCTAACCTTAACCCCTTTGAACCCAATGCCTAATCTTAACCATCTTGGAGTCCAAATCTTAACCCTTTTGATCTCCGTGCCCAATTTTAACCATCCCCGAGAACTGAATCCTAACCTTAACCTCTTCGAACCCTATGCCTAATCTTAACCACGCTTGAGACTTAATATTTATCCCTCGGATCCTTAGGCTTAACCCTGATCCCTTTGGAGTCTGGAACAGGAACTTTAACCTCTCCGAACCCTATGTTTAACTAGACCTGAACCCTAACATTAACCCTTCCGAACCCTATGTTTAACCCTAATTTCTTAACTCTGAATCTCAGGTACTTTCCGTCCCTTTTCTTCCCCTCCCCCCTTTTCCTTCCCCTCCCCCCCTTTTCCTTCCCCTCCCCCTTTCGCTTATCCTTTATTCCTGTTGTGGATTAAATTGTCATGTCTTGTCTTTCCCATTTTATGTTGTTTTTTTTGTTTTTTTCCATTAAAATATACTGGATGATACTTTTAGCCCCACTTGCACACTTAATACCTATCTGGTATCAAGAATGTGTCCCCAACCTAACCCTAACCCTCTAACCCTAACCCCTAACCCTATAGGGACTAAAACCTCAGATGAAGGCCTTGGGGCTGATAAGTAAAGCTTATTAAAAAGCAGTGAAATTAGCAAGAGCAGTGGTTTACAGTTTTTTTCGATTGCTAAACGACAGTGGGCACAACTGGAGTCACATGTGCAAAACTCTAACTACAGTCTGCACTACCAACAGTCACCTGAGCTAAACAGTTCACATCACCTGCAAAACTCATTCCAAGCAACACAACTCTTAACACATGGCTCAAAACACGCTCAGTGCAGCCAAACACTATGCACAACCCTCACTGAGATAACACACACTGTCACTCAGAACACACTGAGAGTAAAAACACTAGCATCAAACACCAATACAGAAAATACAAACTTTTCATCTTTACAGTTTGAACAATTTCAGTGACTTTATACAAAGTAATATTTTCTTCAAAGAAAAGAGTGACATTCTTTCACATGATTTATTACAATTTTTAGAACATAACAATTCTTTAAGGTAAATGAAAATTAGCAGTTTGCTTCAATAGTCTGTAGTAATTTACGGAATTACAGTAATGAGAAAAAAAAGGTAGAAACTAAAAGTACATACTGTAATTCAAACAAATAATTGAGGGGCTAATCCTGCCTCTCTCTAGCATCAGGCCACAGGTTTTCTTCAACATCACATCTAATGTTTTCTCTTGCCATGCACCTGGGGAAGAACCTTCTGGAGTGCCTTATCCATCCCTGGCAGTCCTCTGGACTCGTGTCCTCACATCCGGCACGCATGGCTTCCAAAAGAGACATTTGGTCATGTGGGTGGTGACCAAACACTTTCCACCTCCAGGCAGAGAAAAACTCCTCTATTGGGTTGAGGAAGGGTGAATATGCAGGCAGATACAAAACCATAAATCTGTGATGTGCTGCAAACCAATCTGTGACAGCTGCAGAGTGGTGAAAAGCAACGTTATCGCAAACTATGACAAAAACTTGGGGGTTTCTTACTGGCTCCACCTGTTCTGCTGGCACTAGCTGAGCATAGAGCTGTTCTAGGAAAGCTATAAGCCTTTCTGTGTTGTATGGGCCAATGAGTGGTGTGTTGAGAAGCAAACCATCATTGGCCATTGCAGCACACATGGTGATATTTCCCCCCCTTTGGCCTGGAACCTCCACAGTGGCCCTTTGACCTATAACATTCCTTCCTCTGCGCCGTGTTTTGGCAAGGTTAAATCCAGCTTCATCGATAAATACAAATGAATGTGGTCTTTCCAGTGCTTCCACCTCCATTACTCTCTGAAAAACAGTAAGTGCACAGTTTTACTGTAGAAATGCTAGTGTTTTTTTTTTACTGTAAATATTTTGTATAGCTGTGTACGTAACCTCAGACGTCTTACCTGGACATATTGGTATCGTTGCTCTTTTACCCGTTCACTGTTTCTCTCGAACGGTACAGTGTATAACTGTTTCATTGTAACTTGGTGTTTCTTTAGGACTCGAGCAATAGTTGTTGTGCTGACAGAATTAACATTTTCAAATATATCATTATCAGCCAGCACTCTATCTTGAATCTCCCGCAGTTTTATTGCATTGTTGACAACAACCATGTCAACAATAGCATTTTCCTGCGCATCTGAAAATATTTTTCCTCTTCCCCCTGTTGGGGGCAGCCTTTGGGTCCTGTTGTAAAAATATATTTTACAGTCAAATATTCTATAATTGCAATACAAAATAGATTACTGTAATGTTTTCATTTACTGTAAGGATGTAACTCTCACCTGTTTGCATGATGGAAAATTAGTATTACAGATGCCACTGTGGATCTTTGCAGATTGGGTTGCACCCTCAACCCTGCCTCTCTCAATGAGAGATCATGGTTCACGACATGGTCTATAAGTGTAGCCCTTATTTCATCTGAAATAACAGCTCTTTGTCTTCTTTGTCTTCCTCCACGCATCCGCCCTCTCCCGGCCACCCTTCTCCCTCCACGAACCCATCTTCCTTGTTCCATTTCCAAAATGTGTCTTTCTGAGCTCTACCTATATATACTGTAATATGTGTGTGTGTTCACTAACAAGTCTAAAACAAGACACCTGCTTAGCCTTTCAGCTGAAATTGCAATCAGCAGTGTTTGAAAGGCACAAGGCTGAAATCTATTCCGTTTTGAATGTGTGGTTCACAGTTTTGACAGCAGTGTGTTAGCATTTGAACAAAGTGCTGTAAATTCACAGTGTTGTGCAGGTTGTGGTTAAAGTCATGGGATAAGTGTGTAGAGTTTTGAAAACTGTGTTCAAGCAATGAAAAACTAACTAGAGTTTGGTCCCCATGAACTGCTGCTGTGCAGACTGTAGTTAGAGTTTTGCACATGTGACTCCAGTTGTGTCCACTGTCGTTTAGCAATCGAAAAAAACTGTAATATCAGAACATCAGACATGTTGACACGTTGTAGTGGTTTAATATCAGAACATCAGAACCTAGGCTGTTTATGTTATGTGGGGAGACATTGCCTTGTGTGTGTGTGTGTGTGTGTGTGAAGGGAGATCGACTTTAAAATTGGACGTCTATCCATGTCCAGAGGAGAAATACCTTAAAAACCAGGCACTATGGGCAGTGAGGACTATTACCATCAGCTGGACGGGAATAACTCTGGGTTTTGCTAGGTGAGGTTGAAGGGCATAACTCCGCATCAGAAGGTTGGGTTTTGCTAGGGGAGGTTGAAGGGCATAACTCTGCATCAGAAGGTTGGGTTTGCTAGGTGAGGTTGAAGGGCATAACTCCGCATCAGAAGGTTGGGTTTTGCTAGGGGAGGTTGAAGGGCATAACTCCGCATCAGAAGGTTGGGTTTTGCTAGGGGAGGTTGAAGGGCATAACTCCGCATCAGAAGGTTGGGTTTTGCTAGGGGAGGTTGAAGGGCATAACTCTGCATCAGAAGGTTGGGTTTTGCTAGGGGAGGTTGAAGGGCATAACTCTGCATCAGAAGGTTGGGTTTTGCTAGGGGAGGTTGAAGGGCATAACTCTGCATCAGAAGGTTGGGTATTTGATCCCAGTATTTTAATTTATTTATACTGAACACAAATATAAATGCAACATGCATCAATGTCAAATATTTGACTGAGTTACAGTTCATAGAAGGAAATCAGTCAATTGAAATAAATTAAGTCCAAATCAATGGATTTCACATGACTGGGCAGAGGCGCAACAATGAGTGGGCCTGGGAGGGCATAGGCCCACCCACTTGGGAGCCAGGTCCACCCACTGGGGAGGCATTCCCAGCCAATCAGAATGTTTTTTTTCCCAACAAAAGGGTTTTATTACACACAGAAATACTCCTGAGCACCCCCTCCCCATCCTCAGATGATCCCTCAGGTGAAGAAGCCGGATGTGGAGGTCCTGAACTGGCGTGGTTACACATGTACTGAGGTTATGAGGCCGGTGGAATGTACTGCAAAAATCTCTAAAATTATGTTGCTTATGGTATAGAAATTCACATTCAATCCTCTGACAACAGATCTGGTGGACATTCCTGCAGTCAGCATTGTATTGTGTAACAAAACTGCACATTTGTGAAATAAATGTGAGAGAAATCAGCTTTTTTGTGCTTATCGAACATTTCTATGATTTTTTATTTCAGCTCATGAAAGATTGGACCAACACTTTCCATGTTGCGTTAATTTTGTTCAGTATATGTATTTTTTTACCCTATCCCAAACTCTTAATTTATTTGACATTTGGTGAAACTGAACGATGCTGAGCACCCAGGGTGTCAAAAACACTTTGAAGTTTAACGTTTGGAGAACGTGGATACAAGTCTAATTCTACAGTAAGACTGTGAGAGCTTGTTGGTGTGTGTGTGTGTGTCAGTGTGTGAGTTACAATGTGTGTATCAGTGTGTGTGTGTGTGTGTGTATATCAGTGTGTGAGTTATGTGTGTATCAGTGTGTGTGTGTATCAGTGTGTGAGTTACAATGTGTGTATCAGTGTGTGAGTTACAATGTGTGTATCAGTGTGTGTGTGTATCAGTGTGTGTGAGTTGTGTGTATCAGTGTGTGTGTGTCTGTGTGTATCAGTGTGTGTGTGTGTGTGTGTGTGTGTATCAGTGTCAGTTACAATGTGTGTATCAGTGTGTGAGTTATGTGTGTATCAGTGAGTGTGTGTCAGTGTGTGTCCCTGACAGACGTAGCGGTAACTACGGGAACAGTGATCATCATTCAGCTGTCCGTTGGCATGTATCATAGCACAGTCCTCTGTCCCACCCAGACCATGGCCTTTCCAGTTATCAGGCTGGCCCGGCTTCCACTGGCTACACACACACACACACACACACACACACACACACACACACACACACACACACACATGTTATCAGAAAACACATGTTATCAGAAAACACACAAGGTCAGAACACACACAGGCATAGTCAAGAAGGATTCACACATTTCAAAGAACACAGTTAAATGGACACTTACGGGCACAAAACACATAAAGAGTTATGATACACAGACACACGTTATCAGAACACACACACGTTATCAGAACACACACACGTTATCAGAACAGACATGTTATCAGAACACACACACGTTATCAGAACAGACATGTTATCAGAACACACACACGTTATCAGAACACACATGTTATCAGAACAGACATGTTATAAGAACACACACATTATCAGAACACACATGTTATCAGAACACACACACGTTATCAGAACAGACATGTTATCAGAACACACACATTATCAGAACACACATGTTATCAGAACAGACATGTTATCAGAACACATACATTATCAGAACACACATGTTATCAGAACACACACACGTTATCAGAACAGACACACGTTATCAGAACAGACATGTTATCAGAACAGACACACGTTATCAGAACAGACACACGTTATCAGAACACACACACGTTATCAGAACACACACGTTATCAGAACATACATGTTATCAGAACAGACATGTAATCAGAACACACACATTATCAGAACACACACACGTTATCAGAACACACACACGTTATCAGAACAGACATGTTATCAGAACAGACATGTTATCAGAACACACACGTTATCAGAACAGACATGTTATCAGAACAGACATGTTATCAGAACACACACATTATCAGAACACACATGTTATCAGAACACACACACGTTATCAGAACAGACATGTTATCAGAACACACATGTTATCAGAACAGACATGTTATCAGAACACACATGTTATCAGAACACACACACATTATCAGAACACACACATTATCAGAACACACACGTGTTATCAGAACAGACATGTTATCAGAACACACACACGTTATCAGAACAGACATGTTATCAGAACACACACACGTTATCAGAACAGACATGTTATCAGAACACACACATGTTATCAGAACAGACATGTTATCAGAACACACACACGTTATCAGAACACACACGTTATCAGAACAGACATGTTATCAGAACAGACAAGTTATCAGAACACACACATTATCAGAACACACACACGTTATCAGAACACACACGTTATCAGAACAGACATGTTATCAGAACAGACATGTTATCAGAACACACACATTATCAGAACACACACACGTTATCAGAACAGACACGTTATCAGAACACACACATTATCAGAACACACACACGTTATCAGAACACACACACGTTATCAGAACAGACATGTTATCAGAACAGACATGTTATCAGAACAGACATGTTATCAGAACACACATGTTATCAGAACACACACACATTATCAGAACACACACATGTTATCAGAACACACATGTTATCAGAACACACACGTTATCAGAACACACACGTTATCAGAACACAGACATGTTATCAGAACACACACACGTTATCAGAACACACACACGTTATCAGAACACACATGTTATCAGAACACACACGTTATCAGAACACACACGTTATCAGAACACAGACATGTTATCAGAACACACACGTTATCAGAACACACACACGTTATCAGAACAGACACACATTATCAGAACAGACATGTTATCAGAACACACACACGTTATCAGAACAGACATGTTATCAGAACACACACACGTTATCAGAACAGACATGTTATCAGAACACACACACTATCAGAACACACATGTTATCAGAACACACACACGTTATCAGAACAGACACACGTTATCAGAACAGACATGTTATCAGAACACACACACGTTATCAGAACACACACACGTTATCAGAACACACACACGTTATCAGAACAGACATGTTATTAGAACACACACATGTTATCAGAACAGAAATGTCATCAGAACACACATGTTATCAGAACACACACACGTTATCAGAACACACACACGTTATCAGAACACACATGTTATCAGAACACACACACGTTATCAGAAAAGACATGTTATCAGAACACACACGTTATCAGAACACACACACGTTATCAGAACACACACATGTTATCAGAACACACATGTTATCAGAACACACATGTTATCAGAACACACACACGTTATCAGAAAAGACATGTTATCAGAACACACACGTTATCAGAACACACACACGTTATCAGAACAGACATGTTATTAGAACACACACATGTTATCAGAACAGAAATGTCATCAGAACACACATGTTATCAGAACACACACACGTTATCAGAACACACACACGTTATCAGAACACACATGTTATCAGAACACACACACATTATCAGAACACACACATGTTATCAGAACACACATGTTATCAGAACACACACGTTATCAGAACAGACACACATTATCAGAACAGACATGTTATCAGAACACACACACGTTATCAGAACAGACATGTTATCAGAACACACACACGTTATCAGAACACACATGTTATCAGAACACACACACGTTATCAGAACAGACACACGTTATCAGAACAGACATGTTATCAGAACACACACACGTTATCAGAACACACACACGTTATCAGAACACACACACGTTATCAGAACAGACATGTTATTAGAACACACACATGTTATCAGAACAGAAATGTCATCAGAACACACATGTTATCAGAACACACACACGTTATCAGAACACACACACGTTATCAGAACACATGTTATCAGAACACACACACGTTATCAGAAAAGACATGTTATCAGAACACACACGTTATCAGAACACACACACGTTATCAGAACACACACATGTTATCAGAACACACATGTTATCAGAACACACATGTTATCAGAACACACACACGTTATCAGAACACACACACGTTATCAGAACACACACACGTTATCAGAACACACACGCTATCAGAACACACACACGTTATCAGAACATACATGTTATCAGAACTCACACACTTTATCAGAACCCACACACTTTATCAGAACACACACATGTTATCAGAACACACACGTGTTATCAGAAAACACACACGTTATCAGAACACAGACTGTGGTACCTGCGGTCCATGATATAAGGTGTTCCATCCACCCACTCCCATTCTCCTGTCCTCTCATCTGACAGTCCAATCCAGAAGAACAGCGGCTTGGTACTGCCTGTTACAAAGTCCTGGCAACACACACACACACACACACACACAGAGTTAGGACATGTGTGTGCGTATGGTGTGTGTGTGTACGTGCCTACGTGTGTGTCTTACCCAGTCCTGTTCAGTCTTCAGTACAGCCAGCTGGGCATTGTAGTTAGAGCAGTAGTCTCTAGCCTGGTTCCATGGTAACCCGTCAGACGAGAAGAAGTAGCACGAGGAGGAGCCAGACAACACCCAGCCAAGTGGACAGCACCCTGAAACTGTGTCTACACATACAGACATTAACATATTACAATAGACAAACACTACACACAGAGACACACTACACATAGACACATAGACACACTACACACAGACACACTACACAAAGAAACACTACACAAACAGACACACCCTACACATAGACACACTACACACAGACACATAGACACACTACACATAGAAACACTACACATAGACACACCCTATACATAGAAACACTACACATAGACACACTACACACAGACACACTACACATAGACACACTACATATAGACACATAGACACACAGACACACTACACATAGACACACTACACATAGACACATAGACACACAGAAACACTACACATAGAAACACTACACACACAGACACACTACACATAGAAACACTACACACACACACTACACATAGACACATAGACACACTACACACAGACACACACTACACATAGAAACACTACACACACAAACACACACTACACATAGACACATAGAAACACACCACATAGACACACACCACATAGACACACTATACATAGACACACTACACATAGACACATAGACACACAGAAACACTACACATAGAAACACTACACACACAGACACACTACACATAGAAACACTACACACACACACTACACATAGACACATAGACACACTACACACAGACACACACTACACATAGAAACACTACACACACAGACACACACTACACATAGACACATAGACACACACCACATAGACACACACCACATAGACACACTATACATAGACACACTACACATAGACACATAGACAAACTACACATAGACACACTATACATAGACACACTACACATAGACACATAGACACACAGAAACACTACAGATAGAAACACTACACACACAGACACACTACACATAGAAACACTACACACACACACTACACATAGACACATAGACACACTACACACAGACACACACTACACATAGAAACACTACACACACAGACACACACTACACATAGACAAATAGACACATAGACATAGACACACTACACATAGACACATAGACATAGACACACTACACATAGACACACTACACACAGACACACTACACATAGACACACTACACATAGACACATAGACACCCTACACATAGACACATAGACACATAGACATAGACACACTACACATAGACACTACACATAGACACACTACACATAGACACACTACACATAGAAGCACTACACATAGACACCCTACACATAGACACATAGACACATAGACATAGACACACTACACATAGACACATAGACATAGACACACTACACATAGACACACTACACACATACACATAGACACACTACTCATAGACACACTACACATAGACACACTACACATAGACACACTACACATAGACACATAGACACACTACACATAGACACATAGACACACTACACATAGACACACTACACACAGACACATAGACACACTACACATAGACACACTACACATAGACACATAGACACACTACACATAGACACATAGACACACTACACACAGACAAACTACACATAGACACACAGACACACTACACATAGACACATATACACACTACACATAGACACACTACACACAGACACATAGACACACTACACACAGACAAACTACACATAGACACACAGACACACAGACACACTACACATAGACACATAGACACACTACACATTGACACACTACACACAGACACATAGACACACTACACACAGACACATAGACACACTACACACAGACACATAGAAGCACTACACATAGACACATAGACACACTACACATAGACACATAGACACACTACACATAGACACATAGACACACTACACATAGACACACACCACATAGACACACTATACATAGACACACTACACATAGACACACTACACACAGACACATAGACACACTACACACAGACACATAGACACACTACACACAGACACATAGACACACTACACATAGACACATAGACACACTACACACAGACACATAGACACACTACACATAGACACATAGACACACTACACATAGACACATAGACAAACTACACATAGACACACTACACATAGACACACTACACATAGACACATAGACACACTACACACAGACACACTACACATAGACACATAGACACACTACACATAGACACACTACACATAGACACATAGACACACTACACATAGACACACAGACACACTACACATAGACACACTACACATAGACACACAGACACACTACACATAGACACACTACACCTAGACACACTACACATAGACACATAGACACACTACACACAGACACACTACACATAGACACACAGACACACTACACATAGACACATAGACACACTACACATAGACACACAGACACACTACACATAGACACACTACACATAGACACACTACACATAGACACACAGGCACACTACACATAGACACACTGCACATAGACACATAGACACACTGCACATAGACACACTGCACATAGACACACTGCACATAGACACACTGCACATAGACACACTCCACACAGACACACTACACATAGACACACTACATATAGACACATAGACACACAGACACACTACACATAGACTCACTACACATAGACACATAGACACACAGAAACACTACACATAGAAACACTACACACACAGACACACTACACATAGAAACACTACACACACACACTACACATAGACACATAGACACACTACACACAGACACACACTACACATAGAAACACTACACACACAGACACACACTACACATAGACACATAGACACACACCACATAGACACACACCACATAGACACACTATACATAGACACACTACACATAGACACATAGACACACTACACATAGACACATAGACATAGACACACTACACATAGACACATAGACATAGACACACTACACATAGACACACTACACACATACACATAGACACACTACTCATAGACACACTACACATAGACACACTACACATAGACACACTACACATAGACACATAGACACACTACACATAGACACATAGACACACTACACATAGACACACTACACACAGACACATAGACACACTACACATAGACACACTACACATAGACACATAGACACACTACACATAGACACATAGACACACTACACATAGACACATAGACACACTACACACAGACAAACTACACATAGACACACAGACACACTACACATAGACACATAGACACACTACACATAGACACACTACACACAGACACATAGACACACTACACACAGACAAACTACACATAGACACACAGACACACTACACATAGACACATAGACACACTACACACAGACACACTACACATAGACACACAGACACACTACACATAGACACATAGACACACTACACATAGACACATTACACATAGACACTGTACACACAGAAACACTACACACAGACACACTACACATAGACACATAGACACACTACACACAGACACACTACACATAGACACATAGACACACTACACATAGACACACAGACACACTACACATAGACACATAGACACACTACACATAGACACACTACACATAGACACTACACATAGACACATAGACACACAGACACACTACACATAGACACACTACACATAGACACATAGACACACTACACACAGACACACTACACATAGACACACAGACACACTACACATAGACACATAGACACACTACACATAGACACATAGACACACTACACACAGAAACACTACACACAGACACACTACACATAGACACATAGACACACTACACATAGACACACTACACATAGACACATAGAGACACAGACACACTACACATAGACACAGTACACATAGACACACAGACACACTACACACAGACACGCTACACATAGACACATAGACACACTACACATAGACACACAGACACACTACACATAGACACATAGACACACTACACATAGACACACTACACATAGACACACTACACATAGACACACCACACACAGACACACTACACATAGACACATAGACACACTACACATAGACACATAGACACACTACACATAGACACATATACACATAGACACACTACACATAGATACACTGCACATAGACACATATACACATAGACACACTACACATAGACACATAGACACACTACACATAGACACATAGACACACTACACATAGACACACTACACATAGACACACTACACACAGACACACTACACATAGACACATAGACACACTACACATAGACACATAGACACACTACACATAGACACATATACACATAGACACACTACACATAGACACACTGCACATAGACACATATACACATAGACACACTACACATAGACACATAGACACACTACACATAGACACATAGACACACTACACATAGACACATATACACATAGACACACTACACATAGACACATAGACACACTACACATAGACACATAGACACACTACACATAGACACATAGACACACTACACATAGACACATAGACACACTACTCATAGACACATAGACACATAGACACACTACTCATAGACACATAGACACACAGACACACTACACATAGACACATAGACACACTACACATAGACACATTGACATATAGACACACTACTCATAGACACATAGACACATAGACACACTGCACGTAGACACATAGACACACTACAAATATACACATAGACACATAGACACATAGACACACTACACATAGACACATAGACACACGACACATAGACACATAGACACATAGACACACAGACACACTACACACAGACACACTACACATAGACACATAGACTCACTACACATTGACACACTACACATTGACACATAGACACACTACACATTGACACATAGACACATAGACACATAGACACACTACTCATAGACACATAGACACACTACACATATACACACTACACATATACACACAGACACACAGAAACACTACACACAGACACACTACACATAGACACATAGACACACTACACATAGACACACTACACACAGACACACTACACGTAGACACATAGACACACTACACAAAGACACACTACACATAGACACACAGACACACTACACATAGACACACAGACAAACTACACACAGACACACTACACATAGACACATAGACACACTACACATAGACACACAGACACACTACACATAGACACATAGACACACTACACATAGACACACTACACATAGACACACTACACATAGACACATAGACACACAGACACACTACACATAGACACACTACACATAGACACACAGACACACTACACACAGACACACTACACATAGACACATAGACACACTACACATAGACACACTACACATAGACACATAGACACACTACACATAGACACACTACACATAGACACACTACACATAGACACACTACACACAGACACACTACACATAGACACATAGACACACTACACATAGACACATAGACACACTACACATAGACACATATACACATATACACAATACACATAGACACATAGACACACTACACATAGACACATAGAAACACTACTCATAGACACATAGACACACTACTCATAGACACATAGACACACTACACATAGACACATAGACACACTACACATAGACACATTGACACACTACTCATAGACACATAGACACATAGACACACTACTCATAGACACATAGACACACTACACATAGACACATAGACACACTACACATAGACACACAGACACACTACACATAGACACATAGACACACTACACATAGACACATAGACACATAGACACACTGCAGGTAGACACATAGACACACTACAAATATACACATAGACACATAGACACATAGACACACTACACATAGACACATAGACACATAGACACACTACACATAGACACATAGACACACTACACATAGACACATAGACACACGACACATAGACACATAGACACATAGACACATAGACACATAGACACACAGACACACTACACATAGACACACTACACATAGACACATAGACACACTACACATTGACAAACTACACATAGACACATAGACACACTACACATTGACACATAGACACACTACACATTGACACATAGACACATAGACACATAGACACACTACTGATAGACACACTACACATATACACACAGACACAGAAAGACTACACACAGACACACTACACATAGACACATAGACACACTACACATAGACACATAGACACATAGACACACTACTCATAGACACACTACACATATACACACAGACACACAGAAAGACTACACACAGAAACACTACACATAGACACATAGACACACTACACACAGACACACTACACATTGACACATAGACACACTACACATAGACACATAGACACATAGACACATAGACACACTACTCATAGACACACTACACATATACACACAGACACACAGAAAGACTACACACAGACACACTACACATAGCCACATAGACACACTACACACAGACACACTACACGTAGACACATAGACACACTACACAAAGACACACTACACATAGACACACAGACACAATACACATAGACACACAGGCACACTACACATAGACACACTACACATAGACACACAGACGCACTACACATAGACACACTACACACAGACACACTACACATAGACACACTGACACACTACACATAGACACACTACACATAGACACATAGACACACTACACATAGACACATATACACATAGACACACTACACATAGACACATAGACACACTACACATAGACACATAGACACACTACTCATAGACACATAGACACACAGACACACTACACATAGACACATAGACACACTACACATAGACACATTGACACATAGACACACTACTCATAGACACATAGACACATAGACACACTGCACGTAGACACATAGACATACTACAAATATACACATAGACACATAGACACATAGACACACTACACATAGACACATAGACACATAGACACATAGACACATAGACACACTACACATAGACACATAGACACACTGCACATAGACACATAGACACACGACACATAGACACATAGACACATAGACACATAGACACACAGACACACTACACATAGACATACTACACATAGACACATAGACACACTACACATTGACACACTACACATAGACACATAGACACACTACACATTGACACATAGACACACGACACATTGACACATAGACACATAGACACATAGACACATAGACACACTACTCATAGACACACAGACACACTACACATATACACACTACACATATACACACAGACACACAGAAACACTACACACAGACACACTACACATAGACACATAGACACACTACACACAGACACACTACACACAGACACACTACACGTAGACACATAGACACACTACACAAAGACACACTACACATAGACACACAGACACAATACACATAGACACACAGGCACACTACACATAGACACACTACACATAGACACACAGACGCACTACACATAGACACACTACACACAGACACACTACACATAGACACATAGACACACTACACATAGACACACTACACATAGACACACAGACACACTACACACAGAAACACTACACACAGACACACTACACATAGACACATAGACACACTACACATAGACACACTACACATAGACACACTACACATAGACACATAGACACACTACACACAGACACACTACACATAGACACATAGACACACTACACATAGACACACTACACATAGACACACAGACACACTACACACAGAAACACTACACACAGACACACTACACATAGACACATAGACACACTACACATAGACACATTACACATAGACACACTACACATAGACACACTACACATGGACACATAGACACACAGACACACTACACATAGACACACTACACATAGACACACAGACACACTACACACAGACACACTACACATAGACACATAGACACACTACACATAGACACACAGACACACTACACATAGACACATAGACACACTACACATAGACACACTACACATAGACACATAGACACACAGACACACTACACATAGACACACTACACATATACACACAGACACACTACACACAGACACACTACACATAGACACATAGACACCCTACACATAGACACACAGACACACTACACATAGACACACTACACATAGACACATAGACACACTACACATAGACACACTACACATAGACACACTACACATAGACACACTACACACAGACACACTACACATAGACACATAGACACACTACACATAGACACATAGACACACTACACATAGACACATATACACATAGACACACTACACATAGACACATAGACACACTACACATAGACACATAGACACACTACTCATAGACACATAGACACATAGACACACTACTCATAGACACATAGACACACTACTCATAGACACATAGACACACTACACATAGACACATTGACACATAGACACACTACTCATAGACACATAGACACACTGCACGTAGACACATAGACACACTACAAATATACACATAGACACATAGACACATAGACACACTACACATAGACACATAGACACATAGACACATAGACACATAGACACATAGACACATAGACACACTACACATAGACACATAGACACACTACACATAGACACATAGACACACGACACATAGACACATAGACACATAG
Source organism: Oncorhynchus mykiss (assembly GCF_057628025.1). Taxonomy (NCBI): domain Eukaryota; kingdom Metazoa; phylum Chordata; class Actinopteri; order Salmoniformes; family Salmonidae; genus Oncorhynchus; species Oncorhynchus mykiss. Next base: position 59,016,041 of record NC_143042.1, on the reverse strand, counting down.
ACACATAGACACACTACACATAGACACACGACACATAGACACACTACAAATATACACATATTCTGTAAACATTGTGAGTGTGTTTACCGTTGTGCAGGACTCTGTCTAAGGAACACTTCAATCCGGCTACAGCAGAACGAAGGGACTCCAACTGATCAAACTCCTTCACCGACTCCGACACTTAAACACAGAAAACACACACATAGACACCATGCACACACACACACACACAGAAAACACACACATAGACACCATGCACACACACACACACACACACACGCACACACACACACACACACACACACAGACAACACACACATAGACACCATGCACACACACACACACACACAGAAAACACACATAGACTCCATGCACACACACACACAGATACACACACACACAGATAGTACCAATTCATGTTATATGATGCACTGTGTCTAACATTCCTTATTCATATTGTTCATATGGAACCAGTGTTGTGATAGTTCAGTCTGAGGGGGGAATGATTCCCAGACACACCTGAATCCAGCTTTCGTTCTGTCATTTCCATGGTGAACTTCTGCCTTCCAATCTCCTTCTGCAACTCTGCCTCTGGAGGCATAGAGAGATACAATGTCTGTGTGTGTGTGTGTGTGTGGTATGTCTGTGTGTGTGTGTGTGTGTGGTATATATGTGTGTGTGTATGTGTATATGTGTGTGTGTGTGTGTGTGTGTGTGTGTGTGTGTGGTATGTGTGGTATGTGTGTGTGTGTGTGTGTGTGTGTGTGTGTGTGTGTGTGTGGTATTTATGTATGTCTGTCTGTGTGTGGTATATATGTGTGTATGTGTATATGTGTGTGTGTGTGTGTGTGGTATGTGTGGTATGTGTGTGGTATACAGTGCCTTGCGAAAGTATTCGGCCCCCTTGAACTTTGCGACCTTTTGCCACATTTCAGGCTTCAAACATAAAGATATAAAACTGTATTTTTCTGTGAAGAATCAACAACAAGTGGAACACAATCATGAAGTGGAACAACATTTATTGGATATTTCAAACTTTTTTAACAAATCAAAAACTGAAAAATTGGGCGTGCAAAATTATTCAGCCCCTTTACTTTCAGTGCAGCAAACTCTCTCCAGAAGTTCAGTGAGGATCTCTGAATGATCCAATGTTGACCTAAATGACTAATGATGATAAATACAATCCACCTGTGTGTAATCAAGTCTCCGTATAAATGCACCTGCACTGTGATAGTCTCAGTGGTCCGTTAAAAGCGCAGAGAGCATCATGAAGAACAAGGAACACACCAGGCAGGTCCGAGATACTGCTGTGAAGAAGTTTAAAGCCGGATTTGGATACAAAAAGATTTCCCAAGCTTTAAACATCCCAAGGAGCACTGTGCAAGCGATAATATTGAAATGGAAGGAGTATCAGACCACTGCAAATCTACCAAGACCTGGCCGTCCCTCTAAACTTTCAGCTCATACAAGGAGAAGACTGATCAGAGATGCAGCCAAGAGGCCCATGATCACTCTGGATGAACTGCAGAGATCTACAGCTGAGGTGGGAGACTCTGTCCATAGGACAACAATCAGTCGTATATTGCACAAATCTGGCCTTTATGGAAGAGTGGCAAGAAGAAAGCCATTTCTTAAAGATATTCATAAAAAGTGTTGTTTAAAGTTTGCCACAAGCCACCTGGGAGACACACCAAACATGTGGAAGAAGGTGCTCTGGTCAGATGAAACCAAAATTGAACTTTTTGGCAACAATGCAAAACGTTATATTTGGCGTAAAAGCAACACAGCTCATCACCCTGAACACACCATACCCACTGTCAAACATGGTGGTGGCAGCATCATGGTTTGGGCCTGCTTTTCTTCAGCAGGGACAGGGAAGATGGTTAAAATTGATGGGAAGATGGATGGAGCCAAATACAGGACCATTCTGGAAGAAAACCTGATGGAGTCTGCAAAAGACCTGAGACTGGGACGGAGATTTGTCTTCCAACAAGACAATGATCCAAAACATTAAGCAAAATCTACAATGGAATGGTTAAAAAATAAACATATCCAGGTGTTTAGAATGGCCAAGTCAAAGTCCAGACCTGAATCCAATCGAGAATCTGTGGAAAGAACTGAAAACTGCTGTTCACAAATGCTCTCCATCCAACCTCACTGAGCTCGAGCTGTTTTGCAAGGAGGAATGGGCAAAATGTTCAGTCTCTCGATGTGCAAAACTGATAGAGACATACCCCAAGCGACTTACAGCTGTAATCGCAGCAAAAGGTGGCGCTACAAAGTATTAACTTAAGGGGGCTGAATAATTTTGCACGCCCAATTTTTCAGTTTTTGATTTGTTAAAAAAGTTTGAAATATCCAATAAATGTCGTTCCACTTCATGATTGTGTCCCACTTGTTGTTGATTCTTCACAAAAAGTACAGTTTTATATCTTTATGTTTGAAGCCTGAAATGTGGCAAAAGGTTGCAAAGTTCAAGGGGGCCGAATACTTTCACAAGGCACTGTATATGAGAGCTGTGTAAAAATCCAATTAAGGAAAGAAAAGTGTACAAATAAAATAGTAGCCAAAAGGAGACTCCTCCGACGTCTGTGTGGAACCTGCCTTCCTTACAGCAACACTACAGATCTAGAGGATCAGACTTTTAAATCAGTTTAATATACTTAATTTAACATGCTCAATTGAAATATTAAAATCACCCTTTTTAATCAGTTGAATATGCTCTATTATTAAAATCTGCCGTTTTAATCAGTTTAATAAGCTTAATTTAATTATTAAATTCAACCTACTCTAGTAATCAGTTCATGTTTAATGCTAAATATCATGTCATGTTATACTGAATACCAGTGCTAAATTATTAGTGCATTTTTGGATTGGTTTAACCCTTAACAGTGAACACAGGGTGGATGTTTAGTTTGTGTATGCATCGTATGTGGATGTGTGGTGTGTGCATGGTCTGTGTGTGTGCATGGTCAGTGTTTGTTGTGTGTGTGTGTGAGTGTCGGCATCGAGTAATTGTCTCTGGCTCCCTCCTAGTTAAGGGGAGTGATGAGCTCTACAGCAGTCTCTCAACTCAATCGCTGGTTGAAAACTGTTTTCTGCCCCTCCCAAAAGATAGAATTTCTAGATATTTGGCCCTCTTTCTGGAACTCACCCACAAACAGGACCAAGCCTGACTTGTTGAGGAGTGACGGACTCCATCCTAGCTGGAGGGGTGCTCTCATCTTATCTACCAACATAGACAGGGCTCTAACTCCTCTAGCTCCACAATGAAATAGGGTGCAGGCCAGGCTGCCAGCTTAGTGGAGTCTGCCACTAGCACAGTCAGTGTAGTCAGCTCAGCTATCCCCATTGAGACCGTGTCTGTGCCTCGACCTAGCTTGGGCAAAACTAAACATGTTTGCCTCAGCAATCTCAATGGATTTTTTCATTTTCTCCTTTCTTTCTTTCAATCTTTCTTTCTTTCTTTCTTTCTTTCTTTCTTTCTTTCTTTCTTTCTTTCTTTCTTTCTTTCTTTCTTTCTTTCTTTCTTTCTTTCTTTCTTTCTTTCTTTCTTTCTTTCTTTCTTTCTCTCTCGGAGGACCTGAGCGTGTAGTGTGTGGGTGTGTGGTGTGTGGGTGTGTACCTGAGGCCTTGCTCTGTTGTAGAGTGGTGATGACAGTCTGAACAGCCGAACTCAGGTTGGCAACAGTCTTTTCTATTGACGAGAACCTGCTGTCAGTATTCCTGTCTACACACACACACACACACACACACACACACACACACACACACACACACACACACACACACACACACACACACAATCACACACACACACAGGAGAGTATGGGTTAGACACAATAGTGTGAGTGTGCGAGTGTACATGCGTGTGTACTCACTGCTGACGGAGACAAAGATGATCAGAGCCAATAGGAAGAAAGCAGACAGAACAGGCCCCGCCCACATCCATCTCCCTCTGCCTGATTGGTGCGCTTGGCCTAATCCCGACTCTGGCTCTACACACAGACACAAACACACAGAGACACACACACACAAACACACAATCACACACACACGAACACACACACACTTCATATAGTAAGTTATACGTAGAGCCAGCACACTTCACACACTGTATGTGGCCTGTTGTTACACTATGCTCTAATCCAGAGGTTCTCATACCTCTCCTCACATTGGGACTAACCAAGTGTATTTCAAACCTCTCCTCCCCTGAGGACTCTAACCAAGCGGTTCTCAAAACTCTTACCCAGTGGATCTCAAACCTCTTCTTATCTTGGGACTCTAGCCCAGTGGATCTCAAACCTCTTCTTACCTTGGGACTCTAGCCCAGTGGATCTCAAACCTCTTCTTACCTTGGGACTCTTACTCAGTGGATCTCAAACCTCTTCTTACCTTGGGACTCTAGCCCAGTGGATCTCAAACCTCTTCTTATCTTGGGACTCTAGCCCAGTGGATCTCAAACCTCTTCTTATCTTGGGACTCTTACCCAGTGGATCTCAAACCTCTTCTTATCTTGGGACTCTAGCCTAGTGGATCTCAAACCTTTCTTCAGGTACCTCCAGCTTTTCCATGTATTGGATTTATTTATTAGAGCAAACACACCCGATTCAACTTGTCAACTAATCATCAAGCCCTTGACTAGGTCAATCAGGTGAGCTAGTTCAGGGCTAAATCAAAGTTGTGAAATGTCTGGTCTCCCAAGGAGAGTTTTGGGAAGCACTGATCTAAAGCACTGAAACATCACACACACAACCACACCACATACACTACACACACAAACTACACAAACACTACACACAAAACCACACACACACACTATACACATGACCACACACACACACACACAACCCCACAAACACCATACACACAACATACAACCACACACACACACAACCACACACAAACACCACACACACACAACCGCACACACCATACACAAAATACACAACCACACACACACACCATACACACGACACACACAACCATACACACACACACCACACAACCCCACAAACACCACACACACTACACACACATCACACACCATACACACTACACACACACCTTTGGTCCAGAAGGCTCGGTTGTCGCTGGTGTCTGTATTTTGGAAGTCGTCATGATATTCTGTAGTCATGACAACAGACCCCTGGACGGACCCAGGCTCCTTCATCACAACCTATTCTGTAGATATTATAGTTCTATTCTATAGCTATTACAGTTCTATTCTATAGATATTATAGTTCTATTCTATAGTGAGTGGATGGAAATCCAGAGTGCGTTCGCGACTAAGTCTCTTAGTGGTGTGTGTGTTTGGGACCCAAACTATCGGTCACTGCACCCCAACCTGCACTTTGAGCCACCTACTGAGCCTGTGCGAGTGTTGTGCTGTGTGTGTGTGTTTACCCTAACAGTAAAACTAACATTGGGACACGTGTGAGAAAGACCAGCTTTGTCTCTCTCTCTCTGAGGTCAGTCAGGTCTCACGTTGTTGAAGAGCCCTTAATCAATCAAATCAAATCAAATTGTCTTTGTCACATGCGTCGAATACAACAGGTGTAGGTAGACCTTACAGTGAAATGCTGACTTACAAGCCCTTAATCAACAATGCAGTTTTAAGAAAAATACATGTTAAGTAAAAAGTAGATAGGGAAAAAATAAGAAATAAAAGTAACAAATATGAGGTTTGTAGTTTTTGAACTCAGCCCGAATACACAGTGGGATGTGGGATATGGGTCATGTTGTACTTCCTAAGGCTTCCACTAGATGTCAACCGTCTTTAGAACATTGTTTCAATCCTGAATAATCAACATGAGGTGTAGGCTAGAAGTTCTCCTTCCAGACAATCACTGGTACGGCTGATTAGCTGCCCTAAATCAGAAATGGAGGAAAGCATATCTAAGAGGGGCCATCCCACTACGCTTCAAACCATCCAACCCTACTACGAGTCTTACATCACCATATTCTCCTACCATCATCACCAATGGGAATCGTCGACATGGCTGGCTGTCTTCCAGAGTGAACAACAGTAGAAGAGACAGGTCTGGACCCTTTCGGGTGCCGCTGAAAGGCTAACAAGGCCTGGTTCCGACAGAGATAGATGGCGAGTAAGGGCACTCACAAGTAAATACATTAATGATTTCTTATTCCAAACGGGCGGCAGTTCGTGTGCAAAGTATATGATTAATGTGAGAATAGTTCTAGAATGTATCCACGATAAGTGTCCCTTTTTCTCTCTCTCTCCCTTTTACCGCTCTCCATCTCTGTGTAACAAATCATCATATTGTCAGTCCGCTAGGGACTTTCTTCTCATGTATTAAGTGTGCATGTTATCCTGTTTACTCATTTTAGTAGCTAATAAATAAATAATTAAACCAATTGGTGTAGTACTGAATCATGAGTAAGGCTGTTTTTTTTGCAGATGCATAAGGTTACAACTGTTCAGAATGATGATATGGTAAGAGGTAATGATTAATCAGATGACTGTTTATTGATGTAATAGATAGAGATAATATTCAGGAGATGGTAACTTTTGGGCTAGGGGGCAGTATTCGGATATCTGATGATTGACGTGCCCAAAGTAAACGGCCTGCTTCTCAGGCCCAGAAGCTAGGATATGCATATAATTGGAGGCATTGGATAGAAAACACTCTGAAGTTTCTAAAACAAAAATAATGTCTGTAAGTATAACAGAACTGATATGGCAGGCGAAAACCCGAGGAAACTCCATCCAGGAAATGGGATTTTTTTTATGTGAGGGGTTTTCCATTGAAAGCCTATTGACTATATAGGGGTTTAGCGCCCAGATTGCAGTTCCTATGGCTTCCACTAGATGTCAACATGCTCTTCGTTCTTTTTCCTTTCTATTGAATACCCTATCGTCCGGTTGAAGTATTATCGATTATTTAGATAATTGACAACCTGATGATTAATTATAAAGATCATTTGACATGTTTCGACGAACTTTACCGGTACTATTAGGATGTATTCGTCTGCATGTTTTGACCGCCTTTGAGCCAATGGATTACTGAACAAAACGCGACGACAAAACTTTTTTTTGTTTTGGGGATATAAAGAGGGACTTTTTCGAACAAAACAACCATTTATTGTGTAGCTGGGACCCTTTGGAATGTCAACAGAGGAAGATCTTCAAAGGTTAGTGATTTATTTTATCGCTATTTCTGACTGGAAAATGTTTGTATGCTTTTGTAAGCAGGGCGTCCTCAGATAACCGCATGGTATGCTTTCGCCGTAAAGCCTTTTTGAAATCTGACAAAGCAGCTGGATTATCAAGAAGTTAATCTTTTAACTGTATAACACTTGTATTTTCATGAATGTTTATTATTACTATTTTTGTCATTTGAATTTGGCGCTCTGCAATTTCAACGGATGTTGTCAAGGTGGGATGCTAGCCTCCCAATGAGCTGAAAGAACTTAACTTCTTATGGTATAGAGGATGCTTGCGTCTCACTTGGGGAAAAAAACAGGGAAAATGCAGAGCGGCAAATTCAAATAATGATATAAAATCAAACATTCATTAAATCAAAATGTAAGATACTCAATTTAAGCTACACTCGTTGTGAATCCAGCCAACATGTCAGATTTTAAAAAGCTTTTCAGCGAAAGCATTAAGAAGCTATTATCTGACGATAGCACTATGTCAATAAAGAGGGTAGCATATTTCAAACCTGCAGGCGCTACACAAAACGCTGAAATAAAATAGAAAACATGCATTACCTTTGACAAGATTCTTTTGTTGGCACTCCAATATGTCCTATAAACATCACAATTGGTCCTTTTTTTCGATTAATTCTGTCCATATATACCCAAAATATCCATTTATAAAGCGCGTTTGATCCAGAAAAAAACAGCTTACAAAAACAGAACGTCACTACAAAACATTTCAAAAGTTGCCTATAAACTTTGCCAAAATATTTCAAACTACTTTTGTAATACAACTTTAGGTATTTTTAAACGTTAATAATCAATCTAATTGAAGACGGGGCAATCTGTATTCAATACAGCAAGTAAACAAACCATGCTCCTTTTAACATTGTTCCAGGATGTGCTTCTTCTTCTTTGCACAAATGAATAACATCAACCAAATTCTAAAGACTGGTGACATCCAGTGGAAGTGGTATTAAATGTAAAATGGTCCCTATCAAATATCCCTTGGCAAAGACAACAGAGGGCACAGTCAGAGGCAAAAAAGAAAAAAAAATCTGAACAGTTAGTCCTCAGGGTTTTGCCTGCTACATAAGTTCTGTTATAGTCACAGACATGATTGAAACAGTGTTAGAAACTTCAGAGTGTTTTCTATCCACATCTACTAATCATATGCATATCATATATTCCTGGCATGAGTAGCAGGAAGTTGGAATTGGGCACGCTATTTATCCAAAAGTGAAAATGCTGCCCCCTATACCTTAAGAGGATTTATTAAACAAACTCTTCCGTTGTGCCCCGAATCCTAACTAGTTTATTGTTACATGATTAATTGAATCGAGTAATAATTTAACATAGTTAGCGGATTAAATAAATAACAATCATCAGATTAATGAAAGTAAAGTCAAGACATTGGCTATGATGCTACAAGCTTAGCATTATTAATTTTCCCCTTCTCTGTTGATTCTCTCAAACTCTAGCAGGTTGGATGAGGAGCATCGCTGAACAGCTATTTTCAGGTCTCTCCAGAGATGTTAGATCGGGTTCAAGTCTGGGCTGTAGCTGGGCCACTTAAGGACATTCAGTGACTTGTCCCAAAGCCACTGATGCGCTGTCTTGGCTGTGTGTTTAGGGTTGTTGTCCTGTTGGAAGGTGAACCTTCATCCCAGTCTGAAGTCCTGAGCTCTCTGGTGAAAGTTTTCAACAGGGATCTCTCTGTACTTTGCTCCATTCATCTTTCCCTCGATCCTGACAAGTCTCCCAGTCCCTGCCGCCTAAAAATATCCCCACAGCATGATGCTGCCACCACCATGCTTCACCGTAGGGATGGTGCCAGGTTTCTTCCAGATGTGACGCTTGGCATTCAGACCAAAGAGTTAAATCTTGGTTTCATCAGACCAGAGAATCTTGTTTCTCATGGTCTGAGAGTCCTTTAGGTGCCTTTTGGCAAACTCCAAGCTGGCTGTCATGTGCCTTTTACTGAGGAGTGGCATCCGTCTGGCCACTCTACCATAATCACCTGATTGGTGGATTGCTGCAGAGATGGTTGTCCTTCTAGAAGGTTCTCCCATCTCCACAGAGGAGCTATGTCACAGTGACCATCGGGTTCTTGGTCACCTCCCTGACCAAGGCCTTTCTCCCCTGATTGCTCAGTTTGGCCGGGAGGCCAGCTCTAGGAAGAGTCTCGGTGGTTCTAAACTCCTTCCATTTAATAATTGTCTCGTCTTTGGCATCATTAAAACTGAAGACTTATTTATCAAATAATTCTCTGTAATTATTATTACGCGATTAAACTGATGAATCATGTAACTGTAATTAACTAGGAAGTCTGGGCACCAAGGAAAATATTCAGATTACAAAGTTATAATTTTCCTAATATAACTTTCAGATATTTTAATATCTGCTTAATAATAGTCCTCGAATTAATAAATTATTATTTACCTCATGTTAGTCTCATTCCAAACGTCGTCAATAGTTGGTTATCTGCACAAACCCAGTCTTCACTATGAGTTATCCATACATCACTTGTCTGAAATTCTTAATTTACTAACTAAGTAATTCACAGAAATGCATAACAAACAGTAGATATGGTTACAAGGAAATGATAGGGGAATGTGCCCTAGTGGGCTAAACCGGTATCGCGGCTTGGTGGACAACAGGGAAGAGGGGGTCGACTGAGATGACACACTACAAAGTTGATAATTATAACAATTGAAATGCTAATCCTTTGAACATGAACTCTCACTCATTTGGGAATAATTGCAATCAATATATATATTTACGCTCAGGGTGTCGTCGGGATCTCTGTTGAAAAGTTTGTTTCTGTTGGAGAGTTTGTCCGCCCTCTCTCTCTCTATGCAGTGGTTAGAATGGACAGTTCAGAGTAACATTCATTCATGTTGTTATAGAATAGATGTTTCGGCGGTTGACGGGTCCTCGCATTCACAGGTACATAATTCCTAGCTGCAGACTAGTAATGAATATCAAAGACTTGTTCTTATTCTGTCTGTATCGATAGTCTAAGAGTTTAACCACGTGGGATGGTTAAAAGATTCAGCAATCTACTTAAACCTTATTTCCCTCTGTGATAGAGGTACTGGTCTGGTCTCAAACCTTGGCCCTCTCGTTATCGAGGTAAGCTGGACTGAAGTGGGAAAATCCAGGTGGGGGTTATATTCAGAAGAGCAGAAAGGGGCTGTCCCACGACGCCAGACCATAACTGTGCTCATGGGCGGTCCTCTGATTTAGTTAAACTCCAAAGGGAATTGAACAGTCTAAAATCACATGACATAATTTCACAAATAGTTTAATCTTTACTCATTCATTTTATACAACAATTAGATGTAAGCCTCATAACGGAGTCTCTTGTATAAACATGGTTATGGTAATGTGGTTGTATTGTCTCATGAGTTTCACAAAATTGTACCAAACGGACCAGTTCGTAGATGGATTCTTCACCGATCTTTTATACCTTCTCCAGAACAGGAATATTGTTCGTTGTCATGTTCTGTGAGGTGGAAGAAATCCCCTTGTTCTCTCTATGAAAACTCACACTCTCTATACTGTCTGGCCATGAGGCAGGATTCTCCTCCAGGTATTTACGACGAGGTCGCAGCAGCCTTGGTGTAGGAGAGACAGAGAGAGGGGGATTGTGCAGAGGGAGGGGGAATAGTGCTCACTGTACCCAAAGAGGGCAACGTCATGACATAATGATGGAGGCCACTGAGTTCTTGGGTACCCTCAATACTGAAGACATTTTTTGGTACCCTTCCCCAGAGCTGTGCCTCGAGTTCTACGGAAAATTCATTTGACCCCACGGCTTGGTTTTTGCTCTGACATGTACTGTCAACTGTGGGACCTTATATAGACAAGTGTGTGCCTTTCCAAATCATGTCCACTCAATTGTCCACTCAATTGAATTTACCACAGGTGGTTAGGGTGTTTAGGGTTAGGTTGGTTAGGGATAGGGTGTTTAGGATTAGGGTGGTTAGGTGGATTATGGTTCGGGGGATTAGGATTTTTAGGGGGAATGGGGTTAGGAGGATTAGGGTTAGGGTGGTTAGGATTTGGGTGATTAGGGTGGTTAGGGTGGTAAAGGTGGCTAGGGTTAGGGCGATTAGGATTAGGGTGGTTCGGGTGGTTAGGGATAGGGGGATTAAGGTGGTAAGGGTGGTTAGGGTTAGGGGGATTAGGGTGGTTAGGGTGGTTAGGGGGATTAGGGTGGTTAGGGTGGTTAGGGGGATTAGGGTGGTTAGGGTGGTTAGGGTTAGGGGGATTAGGGTGGTAAGGGTGGTTAGGTTAGGGGGATTAGGGTGGTAAGGGTGGTTAGGTTAGGGGGATTCGGTGGTTAGGGTGGTTAGGGTTAGGGGGATTAGGGTGGTAAGGGTGGTTAGGTTAGGGGGATTAGGGTGGTAAGGGTGGTTAGGGTTAGGGGGATTCGGTGGTTAGGGTGGTTAGGATTATGGGGATTAGGGTGGTAAGGGTGGTTAGGGTTAGGGGGATTAGGGTGGTTAGGGTTAGGGGTGTTAAGGTGGTAAGGGTGGTTTGGGTTAGGGGGATTAGGGTGGTAAGGGTGGTTAGGGTTAGGGGGATTAGGGTTAGGGGTATTAGGGTGGTTAGGGTGGTTAGGGTTAGGGGGATTAGGGTTAGGGGGATTAGGGTGGTTAGGGTGGTTAGGGTAAAGGGGATTAGGGTTAGGAGGATTAGGGTGGTTAAGGTTAGGGGGATTATGGTGGTTAGGGTTAGGGTGGTTAGGGTTAGGGGGATTAGGGTTAGGGGGATTATGGTGGTTAGGGTGGTTAGGGTTAGGGGAATTCGGTGGTTAGGGTGGTTAGGGTTAGAGGGGTTAAGGTGGTAAGGGTGGTTAGGGTTAGAGGGATTAGGGTGGTTAGGGTTAGGGTTAGGGTTGTTGGGGTGGTTAGGGTTAGGGGGATTAGTGTGGTTAGTGTGGTTAGGGGGGTTAGGGTGGTTAGGGTTAGGGTTAGGGTTGTTAGGGTGTTTAGGGTTAGGGTTAGGGTAGTTAGGGTGGTTAGGGTTAGGGTTAGGGTTGTTAGGGTGGTTAGGGTTAGGGAGATTAGTGTGGTTAGGGGGGTTAGGGTGGTTTAGGGTTAGGGTTAGGGTTAGGGTAGTTAGGGTGGTTAGGGTTAGGGTTAGGGTTGTTAGGGTGGTTAGGGTTAGGGTTAGGGTTGTTAGGGTGGTTAGGGTTAGGGAGATTAGTGTGGTTAGGGGGGGTAGTGTGGTTTAGGGTTAGGGTTAGGGTTAGGGTTGTTAGGGTGGTTAGGGTTAGGGTTAGGGTTGTTAGGGTGGTTAGGGTTAGGGAGATTAGTGTGGTTAGGGTAGTTAGGGTGGTTAGGGTTAGGGTTAGGGTTGTTAGGATAGTTAGTGTTAGGGTTGTTAGGGTGGTTAGTGTTAGGGTTAGGGTTGTTAGGGTGGTTAGGGTTAGGGTTGTTAGGGTGGTTAAGGTTAGGGTTGTTAGGGTGGTTAGGGTTAGGGTTATTAGGGTGGTTAGGGTTAGGGTTGTTAGGGTGGTTAGGGTGGTTAGGGTGAGTGTGTTAGGGGGGTTAGGGTTGGGTGGTTACGGGGGTCAGGGTTAGGGGGGTTAGGGGGTTTAGGGTTAGGGGGGTTAGGGTTAGGGGGTTAGGAGGGTTAGGGTTAGGCGGGTTAGGGGGGTTAGGGTTAGGGGGGTTAGGAGGGTTAGGGGGGTTAGGGTTAGGGGGGTTATTTTTTTTATTCACCTTTATTTAACCAGGTAGGCTAGTTGACAACAAGTTCTCATTTAGAACTGCGACCTGGCCAAGATAAAGCAAAGCAGTGCGAGACAAACAACAACACAGAGTTAGAGACCTGACTGCCCATCTACAGTGCCTTGCGAAAGTATTCGGCCCCCTTGAACTTTGCGACCTTTTGCCACCCTTTCAGGCTTCAAACATAAAGATATAAAACTGTATTTTTTTGTGAAGAATCAACAACAAGTGGGACACAATCATGAAGTGGAACGACATTTATTGGATATTTCAAACTTTTTTAACAAATCAAAAACTGAAAAATTGGGCGTGCAAAATTATTCAGCCCCCTTAAGTTAATACTTTGTAGCGCCACCTTTTGCTGCGATTACAGCTGTAAGTCGCTTGGGGTATGTCTCTATCAGTTTTGCACATCGAGAGACTGACATTTTTTCCCATTCCTCCTTGCAAAACAGCTCGAGCTCAGTGAGGTTGGATGGAGAGCATTTGTGAACAGCAGTTTTCAGTTCTTTCCACAGATTCTCGATTGGATTCAGGTCTGGACTTTGACTTGGCCATTCTAACACCTGGATATGTTTATTTTTTAACCATTCCATTGTAGATTTTGCTTAATGTTTTGGATCATTGTCTTGTTGGAAGACAAATCTCCGTCCCAGTCTCAGGTCTTTTGCAGACTCCATCAGGTTTTCTTCCAGAATGGTCCTGTATTTGGCTCCATCCATCTTCCCATCAATTAACCATCTTCCCTGTCCCTCCTGAAGAAAAGCAGGCCCAAACCATGATGCTGTCACCACCATGTTTGACAGTGGGGATGGTGTGTTCAGCTGTGTTGCTTTTACGCCAAACATAACGTTTTGCATTGTTGCCAAAAAGTTCAATTTTGGTTTCATCTGACCAGAGCACCTTCTTCCACATGTTTGGTGTGTCTCCCAGGTGGCTTGTGGCAAACTTTAAACGACACTTTTGATGGATATCTTTAAGAAATGGCTTTCTTCTTGCCACTCTTCCATAAAGGCCAGATTTGTGCAATATACGACTGATTGTTGTCCTATGGACAGAGTCTCCCACCTCAGCTGTAGATCTCTGCAGTTCATTCAGAGTGATCATGGGCCTCTTGGCTGCATCTCTGATCAGTCTTCTTCTTGTATGAGCTGAAAGTTTAGAGGGACGGCCAGGTCTTGTTAGATTTGCAGTGGTCTGATACTCCTTCCATTTCAATATTATCGCTTGCACAGTGCTCCTTGGGATGTTTAAAGCTTGGGAAATCTTTTTGTATCCAAATCCGGCTTTAAACTTCTTCACAACAGTATCTCGGACCTGCCTGGTGTGTTCCTTGTTCTTCATGATGCTCTCTGCGCTTTTAACGGACCTCTGAGACTATCACAGTGCAGGTGCATTCATAGGGAGACTTGATTACACACAGGTGGATTGTATTTATCATCATTAGTCATTTAGGTCAACATTGGATCATTCAGAGAACCTCACTGAACTTTTGGAGAGAGTTTGCTGCACTGAAAGTAAAGGGGCTGAATAATTTTGCACGCCCAATTTTTCAGTTTTTGATTTGTTAAAAAAGTTTGAAATATCCAATAAATGTCGTTCCACTTCATGATTGTGTCCCACTTGTTGTTGATTCTTCACAAAAAAATACAGTTTTATATCTTTATGTTTGAAGCCTGAAATGTGGCAAAAGGTCGCAAAGTTCAAGGGGGCCGAATACTTTCGCAAGGCACTGTATCTTCAGAGTTCGTTCTGTTAGGTGACCTAAACTGGGATATGCTTAATAACAACCTGGCAGTCCTACAATCTAAACTAGATGCCCTCAATCTCACACAAATTATTGTGGAACCCACCAGGTGCAACCCTAAATCTGTAAACATGGGCACCCTTACAGATATTATCCTGACCAACTTGCCCTTCAAATACACCTCTGCTGTTTTCAATCAAGATCTCAGCGACCACTGCCTCATTGCCTGCATCCGCTATGGGTCCGTGGTCAAACGGCCACCCCTCATCACTGTCAAACACTCCCTATAACACTTCAGCGAGCAGGCCTTTCTAATCGACATGGCCCGGGTATCCTGGAAGGATATTGACCTCATCCCGTCAGTAGAGGTTGCCTGGTAATTTCCTCACCATCTTAAATAATCATGCCCCATTAAAAAAATGTAGAACAAAGAACAGATATAGCCCTTGGTTCACTCCAGACCTGACTGCCCTCGATCAGCACAAAAACATTCTGCTCGCTGAAGTGTTATAGCGAGTGTTTGACAGTGATGAGGGGTGGTCGTTTGACCACGGACCCAGATACATGAGGTTGTATTATGTTGGTATAGCATCGAATTGTCCCCGCGATATGCAACTTTTCAGTGAAGTCAGGAACCAATACACGCAGTCAGTCAGGAAAGCAAAGGCTAGCTTTTTCAAACAGAAATTTGCATCCTGTAGCTCTGACTCCAAAAAGTTTTGGGACACTATAAAGTCCATGGAGAATAAGAGCACCTCTTCCCACCTGCGAACTGCACTGAGGCTAGGTAACACTGTCACCACCGATAAATCCACGATAATCAAGAATTTCAAGAAGCATTTCCCATACTTTATTCCTGGCTACCCCAACCCTGGCCAACATCTCCGCACCCCCCGCAGATACTTGCCCAAGCCTCCCCAAATCCAGATAGCAGATGTTCTGAAAGAGCTGCAAAACCTGGACCCGTACAAATCAGCCGGGCTAGACAATCTTGACCCTCTCTTTCTAAAATTATCCGCCGCCATTGTTGCAGCCCCTACTACCAGTCTTTTCAACCTCTCTTTCGTAGCGTCCGAGATCCCTAAAGATTGGAAAGCTGCCGCGGTCATCCCCCTCTTCAAAGGGGGTGACACTCTAGACCCAAACTGTTACAGACCTATATCCATCCTGCCCTGCCTTTCTAAAGTCTTCGAAAGCCAAGTCAATAAACAGATCACTGACCATTTCGAATCCCAACGTACCTTCTCCACTGTGCAATCTGGCTTCCGAGCTGGTCACGGGTGCACCTCAGCCACGCTCAAGGTACTAAACAATATCATAACCACCATCGATAAAAGACAGTACTGTTCATCACTGTATTCTTATTGGCAGACTCAACAGCCTTGGTTTCTCAAATGACTGCCTTGCCTGGTTCACCAACTACTTCTCAGATAGAGTTCAGTGTGTCAAATCGGAGGGCCTGTTGTCCGGTCCTCTAGCAGTCTCTATGGGGGTGCCACAGGGTTCAATTCTCGGGCGACTCTTTCCTCTGTATATATCAATGATGTCGTTCTTGCTGCAGGTGATTCCCTGATCCACCTCTACACAGGCGACACCATTCTGAATACACCTGGCCTTTCTTTGGGCACTGTGTAAGTTTTTGGTTTTATTCATTTATTGCCACCTGGGCCCGCTGGTGTAACTGCTAAACTGATTACTGACTACACTGTACAGCATGATTGCACTTTGTTTACATTAGTTCTATTAGCTATGTTGACTGTGACATTACTTTAGCTAATATGGAGACAAGGATGTAGGCTGTGTCTAGCAGTTTTGATATGGTTAGGCTTGGAAAGGTGTTTTCGCCTGGTCACATACAGCTGATGTGTTGTGCATTGAAGTTCACAAGCAAAGGGAAAAGGTGATCGGAGGAGAGTGCATAGTCTCAAGAAGGAATACAACATGGCTGCTATGAAATTGAGCTGTGTTTACAGGGGTGAATTCATTCTGCTGATTCTGTTAAAAACAGGGATAAACATACCTTGAATTTGTCCAATAGAAACTCTCATTTGCAACTGTTGGGCTAATGATTGCACCCTACATCAACTAGATGCAAGCAAGAGTATGCATGGTGTTATGATTGTGTCACTGTCTGTCCATGTGTCACTGTCTGTCGCCTCAAATTTTTATCTCGATCTGTGTGGACCTACGTTGTAAACTTTCATTCATAGGCTAGGTTGTATCAACCTCATGATGGGTATAGAGAAAATTAGAGTATCATGATAGGGTTAGCCTAAACCTATCGCTGTTACGTTGAACTGGGTGAATGGAATATGAATGACAGTCATCCAATATGCTGTAATTGAAATAAGGCCATGCTCATGAAAAAAACAAATCATCCTCCCTCATCTTAAACGGCACCAACCACCACTGGTAACTGCTTCTTACAGTTTTTTCCAACTGCTTACACACGTTTTCAAAACTGTCTCCTTTTTTTCAAAACTCTACACACATCTCCCAAAACTGCAGACACAAAATGCAAAATGCCTCACATCTCCTTCAAAATGTAACACTGCATTCAAAATGCCATGAACACATGTCAGAATGAAGCATTTGCATCAAATGGCAAACACTGCTTTCATAATAGTACATTTCTGGATCTACCATGTAAACACTGTTGTTCTAAATCTAAAGCTCTTTGGTCTTTCATAGGCTTCTATCTACATTTCAATACAATGTTCTACAGTGAAAGTAATCTGCTGAGAGGGGTAACAAGTACACTGTAAACACCAATGCAATGTAGAAACAGAAAATATTTATTAGGCCAAACATTACTGTTGTATACAGTAGCATACAACAAAACCATAAACATATGTAAACCAAAAGTATATTCTTTAGAATACAGTAAAGAACACAATTGTGTGTGTGGGGTCCCGGGGGGACAGTCCAGGAATTGGTAGGGTGGGGGCAGTCACCAGTGCTAAGCTACCCTCCATCTCTTCTCCGGCCTGGGTCTGGCCACAATACTTCGTCCACATCACAAGATACCTTGGACAGAGGCACCCTCTATGTCACCACATGCGTCCTCCAATGCCTGGAAAAGCGGCATGCGGGCATAGGGTTGGCGATCATACACTTTCCAGCGCCGGGCTGAGAAGAATTCCTCTGTGGGATTTAGAAAAGGTGAATATGGGGGTAGGTACAAAACTACAAATTGTGGATGGGTGGCAAACCGGTTTTGGACCAGAACAGCCCGGTGAAAACTAACATTGTCCCATAAAACCACAAATCTAGCAGACTCCTGATCTGGATCAGGGACAAGCATTGTGTAAATTACACCAGAAAAGTGAGCATATGGCCGGTGTTGTACGGACCCAGTGTGGCGTTGTGATGGAGGACCCCGTTTTGAGTGATGGCAGCACATATAGTTACCCCCACGCTGTCCGGGGACATTGGTAAATGCCCTCTGTCCTATTACATTTCTTCTGCGGTGCCTGGTTTTGGTGAGGTTGAAGCCAACCTCATCCACATAAATAAATTCATGGTGAATTACATGGGCATCCAGCTCTAATACTCTCTGTAACAGACAAAAGGATATACAGATGAGTAAATATGGTCTGAAGTACTGGAAGTAGTTTTGCAAACATACCTCTACAAAGTCATATCGCATATTCTTGTTAGAGTTTCTCTCAAATGACACCTTGTGAAGTTGTCTCATCGTCACTCGGTGCCGTTGGAGGATGCGTTGTATGGTCGACAGGCTTACAGCATTGATGTTGTTAAGTATGGTGTCATTATTCAAGATATGCTCTCTAATCCTAATTGCATTGTTGGCCAAAACCACATTTATAATTGCAGTCTCTTGTACATCTGTAAACAAGCGTCCTCGTCCTCCATGATGTCTTTGCCTTTCCACTCTGTACAGAATTCAAACACAGTATGTGTTCAGCATAGGAACTGTAAACAATGTACAAAAACATGTAGTACAGCCTGATAACCAACCTCATTCATTCAATGCAGTGCAGTAAATGGATGGCTTAGGGTTACAAATGTTTATGCAATACTATGCAGTCATACGTATTTTACAGTACATAACTGTAATGCTAAAATAGTCATTAGATAATTGCATACCTGTTCTCATTTCTGAAGGGTCGAATTATGGACGCCACTATAAATCGACTCAAGTTGGGCTGGACTCTCAGTCCAGCCTCTCTCATGGTCAAACCGTGGTTGATCACATGATCAACCATTGTTGCCCTAATCTCATCAGAGATGGCTCTCCTTCCTTCTCTTCTTTGCCCTCGTCCTCTTCTTCCTCTTCCTCTCCCTCCTACTCCTCTTGCTCTCTGTCCATTGTTGGCATCCATTGTTCAAAACAGGTAATCTGACCTTTGACATATGTATAGGCCTATACTACAGTAAAGCAGTGATTGGTTGGTGATCAGTTAAGCTATTAGTGTTTGCACATGTGAGGAGTGTGTGTGTGTGACCTGGTGAATAAGTGTAGCATTTTGATTGGTTGTGTTTGGAAAAGGAAAGCAAGTCACTTCCTGTTAGATTTTTGTGTTTTAAGTAGAGAATTGTGTGTAGTGTCTTGAAAAAAGTTTTTATGCAATTGACAACTGAGTCAAAGGCTGGGAAATAGCTTCTGGTTTTGGATATTTCGTGTGTAGTTTTGCACTTTGAGTGAGAGGTTTCAAAAATCGTGTGACATTAAAAGATTTTGTGTGTAAGCAGTTGGAAAAAACTGTATTATTATTCTGGCTGAAGTAACTATAGCAGGAGTCAAATAAATGCTGTCCTCCCGACCTCTCCTCTGATTGGTTGATGCTTTCCACCTCTCCTCTACTTTGATAGGTTGATGTGGTTCCATTCAAGGAGGAGGGTGGTGACATGAGAGGAGGGTCCACAAGGCAAGCTGTTCTGTTATTTCATCAAGTTTGTTTGCAGAGTTTAACTCCATTAGGAAGGTGAACTAGAGACCAGCAACAACTGAATAACAGAACTTCCACAGCGCTGCCCGAGCCCTTCAGTTTCAGAACTTTTAGTTGCATCAAATTAGGAACTTTCACTCAAAACAGCAACGTGTTTCCTCATACACACACACACAGAAAGACAGAGACAGACAGAGAGAAGGGGACCAGACAGACTAACCCTCACCTTGTAGCCGGAAAGGTTGCGTCTTTCCCGGAGATGAAGATCCAGTTCGCTCCGCTAAACATCCCGCTGCGGAGGAGACTCCAGACAGCTGCTGTGCTGCAGTGGGTTTTCTCTTTCCTGGCGCTAGGTAAGCCTCTCTCTCGCTCTGTGTGTGTGTGTGTGTGTGTGTGTGTGTGTGTGTGTGTGTGTGTGTGTGTGTGTGTGTGTGTGTGTGTGTGTGTGTGTGTGTGTGTGTGTGTGTGTGTGTGTGTGTGTGACATAACATTTTTATTTGATTTGAAGGGTAAATCAATCCGTTTGTTGCTAAATAGAGTAAATAGTAACTCTGATTAGGCTAGAGAGACTATTTCTCAGCAAAAGTAGGTAACACAAAGGCTTGCACAAATTAATCAATATCTTTATTGACTGTCTGGTCTAATGTCAGTTTAGTGTCTGTCCCCATGACGATTAGACTGGTCCTAGGTTAGTGGTTAGGTTAGTGTCTAATGGTTCAGGTTTGGGCTGGGGTAGTGTGATCTGGTCCTAGATCAGTGGTTAGGGTTGTATAGTATAACGGAGTGATATGGTTCTGGATAATCTAGGAACACCTGCTCCACAGTTTGACTTGGCACTAATGGCGCCATGGAAGAGGTTCCTTTTTTGTGACGCTGCTGGTTAGTACGTTGTCAAGCGGGTGGTCACGTGTGTTTGTGAGCAGAGGACTGCTGGTGGGAGCCCAGTAAACGGGACAGTGGAGAAGCCAAGCAGTTAGCATTCTTCTATCCATTGTAACAGCTGGAGGGAGTTCAGATTCTATAGAGAGGATTCTAGACTTTCTGTGTTTTCTGGTCCATATGATTGGCTCTCTCTGGACTCCATGACCTCACAATGATCTGATCCATCTAACCCTTACCGTCTAACCCTTACCCTGACTCTGTCTCTGCTACGTCTCAACTGTGAAGCTGGGGTCACCTTGGTAGGAGTAAGGGACAGGGGTACTGTGTGTGTAGAGGGTAGTGGGTGAGAGTGCATGGCTGGCGTTCGCCCACTTGGCTCTGCTCACATACACACCACACACACACACACACACACACGCACACGCACACGCACACGCAGACATTTACTCTATGTTCTCCTTTACCAACCATGTGAAATTATTCTCCTCCTGCCAACTCCCCCTCCCCCAGAGAGCAACTGACCAGTGACATGTCTTCATGTCTTCCCTCTCTCCCACCCAGAGAGTAACTGACCAGTGACATGTCTCTCTCCCCCCCCCCCCCCCCTCCCCCAGCCCAGTGCTGTCTAGCAGGCTATGTGTTGCTATGCGTCTCTGACTGGTGGGTTCTGGCTGCGCTGTATGCTGGTTGGCTGTATCTGGACAGGGACACACCCACCAGTGGGGGTCGGAGGTCAGAGTGGCTTCGGAACTGGAGCGTCTGGAAACACTTCAGAGACTACTTCCCTCTCAATGTAAGACTCTAAACTATAACCCTAACACTAACAGGGTTCCTACATGGGCCGTAACTCTTTCATTGTGTGCGACGCTCCCATTAATATCAATGAAACCTAGGTCTACTGCACACACCAATTTAAACACACACACCAATACACACAAATCAAATCAAATGTATTTATATAGCCCTTCGTACATCAGCTGATATCTCAAAGTGCTGTACAGAAACCCAGCCTAAAACCCCAAACAGCAAGCAATGCAGGTGTAGAAGCACAGTGGCTAGGAAAAACTCCTTAGAAAGGCCAAAACCTAGGAAGAAACCTAGAGAGGAACCAGGCTATGAGGGGTGGCCTCTTCTGGCTGTGCCGGGTGGAGATTATAACAGAACATGGCCAAGATGTTCTACTGTTCATAGATGACCAGCAGGGTCAAAAGATAATAATCACAGTAGTTGTCGAGGGTGCAACAAGTCAGCACCTCAGGAGTAAATGTCAGTTGGCTTTTCATAGCCGATCATTAAGAGTATCTCTACCACTCCTGCTGTCTCTAGAGAGTTGAAAACAGCAGGTCTGGGACAGGTAGCACGTCCGGTGAACAGCTCAGGATTCCATAGCCGCAGGCAGAACAGTTGAAACTGGAGCAGCAGCACGACCAGGTGGACTGGGGACAGCAAGGTGTCATCATGCCAGGTAGTCCTGAGGCATGGTCCTAGGGATCAGGTACTCTGAGGGAATGAAAGAAAGAGAGAATTAGAGAGAGCATACTTAAATTCACACAGGACACCGGATAAGACAGAAGTACTCCAGATATACTGACACTAGCCCCCCGACACAAACTACTGCAGCATAAATACTGGAGGCTGATACAGGAGGGGTCAGGAGACACTGTGGCCACGTCCGACGATACCCCCAGGCAGGGCCAAACAGGCAGGATATAACCCCACCCACTTTGCCAAAGCACTTTCTATCTATCCCTCTCTCTAGCTACCTATCTATCGCTCAATATTTTTCATTAAATTCAATGGGCTTTATTGGCATGGGAAACATATGTTAACATTGCCAAAGCAAGTGAAGGAGATAAACAAAAGTGAAATAAACAATTAAAATGGACAGTAAACATTACACTCACAAAGTTCCAAAATAATAAAGACATTACAAATGTATATACAGTATATAACTTCCGACTTCAACTGAACTGTATGTGGTGAGTGAGCCTTCAACCCTGGTTCTAACTACAGTACCTGTCCCCCCCCCCCCCAGCTCATAAAGACAGTGGATCTGGACCCTGGTTCTAACTACAGTACCTGTTCCCCCCCCCCCAGCTCATAAAGACAGTGGATCTGGACCCTGGTTCTAACTACAGTACCTGTTTCTCTCTCCCCCCCCCTCCCCAGCTCATAAAGATGGTGGATCTGGACCCTGGTTCTAACTACATCTTTGGGTTCCACCCCCATGGTGTTCTAGTGGCGGGGGGTTTTGGGAACTTCTGTACGGAGGCGTCAGGGTTCTCCTCGCTGTTCCCCGGGCTGACCCCCTACCTCCTGATGCTGCCATTCTGGTTCAGAGTACCCTTCTTTAGGGACTACATCATGTGTGGAGGTTGGTACCCTAACCTCTAACCCCTCACCCTAATACCCTTCTTTAGGTACTACATCATGTTTGGAGGTTAGTAATTCTGACCTCTAACCCCTAACCTCTGATGACTGATCCTGATCTTCAGGGACTACATCATGTGTGTAGGTTAGTAACCCTGAACTCTAACCCCTAACCTCTGACCCTGATATCCCACTTCAGGGACTACATCATGTGTGGAGGTTAGTAACCCTGAACTCTAACCCCTAACATCTGACCCTGATATCCCACTTCAGGGACGACATCATGTGTGGAGAAAAGGCTGAGTGGTTAGTATGTGTAGTGTGTTGTGTGTATACACACTGTATTTTCTCAGTCACAGGGTTGTCCAGTTGTGAAAGTTTCTGTTGAAATATCTGACAATGCTGACCAAGTAGGTAACACTGACACACACACACACACACACACACCTCTCCTCACCTCTCCCACTCCTCTGTCAGACAGACTTACTCAACTCTATTTCACAACAGGCAAGTGGCTGACTGTGTACATACAGTGTGTGAGCTCGCAAGTACTCATCATCCATCCATTCAACATCCTGAATACATGGCTCTCTCTGTGTCTACAGGGGAACATCTTGAATACATCTCTCTCTCTCTCTGTGTCTACAGGGGAACATCCTGAATACATGTCGCTCTCTCTGTGTCTACAGGGGAACATCCTGAATACATCTCTCTCTCTCTCTGTGTCTACAGGG
The DNA here is from genome assembly GCF_057628025.1 of Oncorhynchus mykiss. Lineage (NCBI taxonomy): Eukaryota > Metazoa > Chordata > Actinopteri > Salmoniformes > Salmonidae > Oncorhynchus > Oncorhynchus mykiss. Next base: position 58,992,487 of record NC_143042.1, on the reverse strand, counting down.
GAACATCCTGAATACATGTCTCTCTCTCTGTGTCTACAGGGGAACATCCTGAATACATGTCTCTCTCTCTGTGTCTGCAGGGTCACCTTCAGAACATCCTGAATACATGTCTCTCTCTCTGTGTCTGCAGGGTCACCTTCAGAACATCCTGAATAGATGTCTCTCTGTGTCTACAGGGAAACATCCTGAATACATGTCTCTCTGTGTCTACAGGGGAACATCCTGAATACACGTCTCTCTCTCTGTGTCTACAGGGAAACATCCTGAATACATGTCTCTCTATCTCTGTGTCTACAGGGAAACATCCTGAATACATGTCTCTCTGTGTCTACAGGGAAACATCCTGAATACATGTCTCTCTCTCTGTGTCTACAGGGCAACATCCTGAATACATGTCTCTCTCTGTGTCTGCAGGGTCACCTTCCAAACATCCTGAATACATGTCTCTCTCTCTGTGTCTACAGGGGAACATCCTGAATACATGTCTCTCTCTCTGTGTCTACAGGGGAAATCCTAAATACATGTCTCTCTCTCTGTGTCTGCAGGGTCACCTTCAGGACATCCTGAATACATGTCTCTCTGTGTCTACAGGGGAACATCCTGAATACATGTCTCTCTCTCTGTGTCTACAGGGGAACATCCTGAATACATGTCTCTCTCTGTGTCTACAGGGGAACATCCTGAATACATGTCTCTCTCTCTGTGTCTACAGGGGAAATCCTAAATACATGTCTCTCTCTCCGTGTCTACAGGGAAACATCCTGAATAGATGTCTCTCTGTGTCTACAGGGACACATCCTGAAGAGATGTCTCTCTGTGTCTACAGGGAAACATCCTGAATGCATGTGTCTCTGTGTCTACAGGGAAACATCCTGAATACATGTCTCTCTGTGTCTACAGGAAAACATCCTGAATACATGTCTCTCTGTGTCAACAGGAAAACATCCTGAATACATGTATCTCTGTGTCAACAGGAAAACATCCTGAATACATGTCTCTCTGTGTCAACAGGGGAACATCCTGAATACATGTCTCTCTCTCTGTGTCTACAGGGAAACATCCTGAATACATGTCTCTCTGTGTCTACAGGGGAACATCCTGAATACATGTCTCTCTCTCTGTGTCTACAGGGAAACATCCTGAATACATGTCTCTCTGTGTCTACAGGGGAACATCCTGAATACATGTCTCTCTCTGTCTACAGGGTCACCTTCAGAACATCATGAATACATGTCTCTCTCTGTGTCTACAGGGGAACATCCTGAATACATGTCTCTCTCTCTGTGTCTACAGGGAAACATCCTGAATACATGTCTCTCTCTCTGTGTCTACAGGGAAACATCCTGAATACATGTCTCTCTCTCTGTGTCTACGGGGGAACATTCTGAATACATGTCTTTCTCTGTGTCTACAGGGGAACATCCTGAATACATGTCTCTCTCTCTGTGTCTACAGGGAAACATCCTGAATACATGTCTCCCGTTCTGTGTCTACAGGGGAACATCCTGAATACATGTCTCTCTCTCTGTGTCTACGGGGGAACATTCTGAATACATGTCTTTCTCTGTGTCTACAGGGGAACATCCTGAATACATGTCTCTCTCTCTGTGTCTACAGGGAAACATCCTGAATACATGTCTCCCTCTGTGTCTACAGGGAAACATCCTGAATACATGTCTCTCTTTCTGTGTCTGCAGGGTCACCTTCAGAACATCCTGAATACATGTCTCTCTCTCTGTGTCTACAGGGAAACATCTTGAATACATATCTCTCTGTGTCTACAGGGGAACATCCTGAATACATGTCTCTCTCTGTGTCTACAGGGAAACATCCTGAATACATATCTCTCTCTCTGTGTCTACAGGGAAACATCCTGAATACATGTTTCTCTCTGTGTCTACAGGGAAACATCCTGAATACATGTCTCTCTCTGTGTCTACAAGGTCACCTTCAGAACATCCTGAATACATGTCTCTCTCTCTCTCTCTGTCTACAGGGTCACCTTCAGAACATCCTGAATACATTTATCTCTCTGTGTTTCCAGGGGAACATCCTGAATATATCTCTCTCTCTCTCTCTGTCTACAGGGGAACATCCTGAATACATGTCTCTCTGTGTCTACAGGGGAACATCCTGAATACAAGTCTCTCTCTCTGTGTCTTCAGGGGAACATCCTGAATACATGTCTCTCTCTGTGTCTACAGTGTCACCTTCAAATCAAACTTTATTTGTCACATGCGCCGAATACAACAGAATACTGTGAAATGCTTACTTACAAGCCCTTAACTTGTTATGGCCGCAATCCCGATATCGGGATAAGTGTCGTCAACAACCGCTGAATAGCATAGCGCTACATTTAATAAATATTACTACAAATATTTATATTCATGAAATCACAAGTACAATATAGGAAAATACAGTTTAGCCTTTTGTTAATCTACCTGTCGTGTCCGATTTTGAAATTATGCTTTTCAGCGACGGCAATCCAAGCGTTTGTGTAAGTTTATCGATCGCATGACAAAACATTAAGTACACTTAGCATCAGGTAGCTTGGTCACGAAAATCAGAAAAGCAATCAAATTAATCGTTTACCTTTGATGATCTTTGGATGTTTTCACTCACGAGACTCCCAGTTACACAAACAAATGTTCCTTTTGTTCCATAAAGTTTATTTTTATATCCAAAATACCTCCGTTTGTTTGTTGTGTTATGTTCAGAAATCCACAGGAAAGAGCGGTCACGACAACGCAGATTAAAATTCCAAATAGTTTCCATAATGTCCACAGAAACATGTCAAACGTTTTTATAATCAATCCTCAGGTTGTTTTTAAAATATATAATCGATAATTTATAACCCGCAAATGTCTTTCACAGTAGGAGAGGGGAAAACAATGGCTGTCCAAATTCTGTTGCGCGAGCAAAACTCATGTGACCACTTGACGCGATGTTATCGTTCTGGCTCATTTTTCAAAATAAAAGCCTGAAACTATGTCTGAAGACTGACACCTTGAGGAAGCGATAGGAAAAGGAATCTGGTTCATATCCCTTTAAATCCAGCAAAGGGAGGCTATGGAACATGGAGTTTTCAAAATAGAAGCCCTGATTTTCAACAGGGTTTCACCTGCAATATCAATATTCCCCTGTCAATATTTTGACAGTTTTGGAAACTTTAGAGTTTTCTATCCAATACTAATAATAATATGCATATATTAGCAACCGAGACTGAGGAGCTGGCCGTTTACAATGGGCACCTTTTCATCCAAGCTACTCAATACTGCCCCTGCAGCCATAAAAAGTTAACCAACAATGCAGTTCAAGAAAGAGTTAAAAAAACATTTACCAAATAAACTATAGCAAAAAAAGAATAAGGTTAAGGGGGTTAAGGTGTTTGTGTGTTTGTGTGATGTGTGTATTATGTGTTCATGCCAGGTCTGGTATCCAGTGAGAAAGCCAGCCTGTCCTACCTGCTCTCAGCTCCTAGAGGAGGTAATGTGGCGGTGGTGGCTATAGGGGGCGCTCCAGAGGCTCTAGACGCCCGGCCAGGTGCTCTCACCCTTCAGATTCTACACCGCAAGGGATTCATCAAACTGGCACTAAAACACGGGTAGGCCTGAAGTACAGGTGGGTCTGAAACACTGGTAGGTCTGAAACACAGATAGGCATGAAAAACAGTTACGTTTGAACAGGGTTGGGGTCAAATTAATTTAAATTCCAGCGAGCAGTATGGTATGTAGTGGGCAGCCAGACGGGTCATTTTAGAGATTAGCGAAGGGACTTAATTCGGGGAGGAAACAGTTTAGAAAGAATACGCTTGTGTCCATACAAACCACCCTGAACATGCCAGTTCAGGGTCAGGCCTGATTCGTTTTGGGAAGGGATACTGTCTGGGAAGACCAAATAAAAGTAACCTGAATTGGTATTTCTGCTTCCTGAATTGACTGGAATTTAAATGTAGTTGACCCCAATCCTGGGTCTGAACACGGGTAGGTGGGAAGCACGTCTGAACGCGGGTAGGTGGGAAGCACGTCTGAACGCGGGTAGGTGGGAAGCACGTCTGAACGCGGGTAGGTGGGAAGCACGTCTGAACACGGGTAGGTGGGAAAAACAGGTAGATGTCAAACACGGGTAGGTCTGAAACACGGCTAGGTTTGAAACATCTGAAACACGTGTATTGGATATTGTAATTCAATATTACGTGTGGTGTGTTTAATGTTAATGTACTGTATGCGTGTGGTGTTCATTAAGGCCCAGCTGGTCCCAGTGTAATGTTAATATCCAGCTGGTCCCAGTGTAATGTTAATGCCCGGCTGGTCCCGGTGAAATGTTAATGCCCGGCTGGTCCCGGTGAAATGTTCATGACCGGCTGGTCCCGATGAAATGTTAATATCAAGCTGGTCCCAGTGTAATGTTAATGCCCGGCTGGTCCTGGTGTAACGTTAATGCCTGGCTGGTCCCAGTGTAATGTTAATATCCAGCTGGTCCCAGTGTAATGTTAATGCCCGGCTGGACCCGGTGCAATGTTAAAGCCCGGCTGGTCCCGGTGCAATGTTAATATCAAGCTGGTCTCTTAATACCCCGCTGGTCCCAGTGTAATGATAATACCCAGCTGGTTCCAGTGTAATTTTAATATCCAGCTGGTCCCAGTGTAATGTTAATAGCCAGCTGGTCCCAGTGTAATCTTAATACCCAGCTGGTCCCAGTGTAATGTGTATAGCCAGCTGGTCCCAGTGTAATGTTAATATCCAGCTGGTCCCAGTGTAATGTTAATATCCAGCTGGTCCCAGTGTAATTTTAATATCCAGCTGGTCCCAGTGTAATGTTAATGCCTGGCTGGTCCCTTAATACCCAGCTGGTCCCAGTGTAATGTTAATATCCAGCTGGTCCCAGTGTAATGTTAATGCCCGGCTGGTCCCTTAATACCCAGCTGGTCCCAGTGTCATGTTAACAGCCAGCTGGTCCCAGTGTCATGTTAATAGCCAGCTGGTCCCAGTGTCATGTTAATATCCAGCTGGTCCCAGTGTCATATTTAAACCCAGCTGGCCCCAATGTAATGTTAATACCGAGCTGGTCCCTTCATGCCCAGCTGGTCCCAGTGTAATTTTACTATCAAGCTGGTCTCTTAATACCCAGCTGGTCCCAGTGTCATGTTAATCCCCAGCTGTTCCCTTAATACCCAGCTGGTCCTAGTGTAATGTTAATACCCAGCTGGTCCTAGTGTAATGTTAATACCCAGCTGGTCCCAGTGTAATGTTAATACCCAGCTGGTCCCAGTGTCATGTTAATTCCCAGCTGGTCCCAGTGTAATGTTAATACCCAGCTGTTCCCAGTGTAATGTGTATAGCGAGCTGGTCCCAGTGTAATGTTAATACCCAGCTGATCCCAGTGTCATGTTAATATCCAGCTGGTCCCAGTGTAACGTTAATACCCAGCTGGTCCCAGTGTAATGTTAATATCCAGCTGGTCCCTTAATACCCAGCTAGTCCCAGTGTAATGTTAATGCCCAGCTGGTCCCAGTGTAATATTAATGCCCAGCTGGTCCCAGTGTAATATTAATGCCCAGCTGGTCCCAGTGTAATGTTAATGCCCAGCTGGTCCCAGTGTAATGTTAATACCCAGCTGGTCCCAGTGTAATATTAATGCCCAGCTGGTCCCAGTGTAATATTAATGCCCAGCTGGTCCCAGTGTAATGTTAATACCCAGCTGGTCCCAGTGTAATGTTAATACCCAGCTGGTCCCAGTGTAATGTTAATATCCAGATGGTCCCAGTGTAATGTTAATTCCAGCTGGTCTCAGTGTCATGTTAATACCCAGCTGGTCCCAGTGTAATGTTAATACCCAGCTGGTCCCAGTGTAATGTTAATATCCAGCTGGTCCCAGTGTAATGTTAATGCCCAGCTGGTCCCAGTGTAATGTTAATAGCCAGCTGGTCCCTTAATACCCAGCTGGTCCCAGTGTAGTGTTAATATCCAGCTGGTCAAGTGTAATGTTAATACCCAGCTGGTCCCTTAATATCCAGCTAGTCCCAGTGTAATGTCAATACCTAGCTGGTCCCAGTGTAATGTTATAACCCAGCTGGTCCCAGTGTAATGTTTACACTGGGACCAGCTGGGTATAATGTTAATACCCAGCTGGTCCTAGTGTAATGTTAATACCCAGCTGGTCCCTTAATATCCAGCTGGTCCCAGTGTAATGTCAATACCCAGCTGGTCCCAGTGTAATGTTAATAGCCAGCTGGTCCCAGTGTAATGTTAATACCCAGCTGGTCTAAGTGTAATGTTAATACCAATCTGGTCCCAGTGTAATGTTAATGCCCGGCTAGTCCCAGTCTAATGATTTATGCCTGGCTGGTCCCAGTGTAATGTTAATGCCCGGCTGGTCCCATTGTAATTTTAATATCCAGCTGGTCCCAGTGTAGTGTTAATACCCAGATGGTCCCAGTGTAATGTTAATACCCAGCTGGTCACAGTTGTAATGTTAATATCCAGCTGGTCCCAGTGTAATGTTAATATCCACACGACCATGCAATCTCCATAGACAAACATTGGCAGTAGAATGGCCCGTACTGAAGAGCTTAGTGACTTTCAATGTAGCACCGATGTAGGATGACAGTTTTTCAAATGTTTATCCTGCTAGAGCTTCCCCAGTCAACTGTAAATTATGTTATTGGTAAGTGGAAACATCTAGGGGCAACCATAGCCCATCCGCTGTGGTAGGCCACACATGCTCACCGAACTGGACTGCCGAGTGCTGACGTGCCTAGCGCTTAAGAATAGGCTTTCCTCCGTTGCAACCCTCACTACCTAGTTCCAAACTGCCTCTGGAAGCAACTTCAGCACAATAACTGTTCATCGGGAGCTTCATGAAATGGGTTTCCATGGCCAAGCAGTCGCACACAAACCTAAGATAACCATGCGCAATGCCAACCGTCGGCTGGAGTGGGGTAAAGCTCGCCAACATTGGACTCTGGAGCAGTGGAAACGCAGTCTCTGGAGTGATGAATCACGCTTCACCATCTAGCAGTCTGTCGGATGAATCTGGGTTTGGCGGATGCCAGGAGAACGCTACCTTCTCGAATGCATAGTGCCAACTGTAAAGTTTGGCGGAGAGGAATAATGGTCTGGGGCTGTTTTTCATGTTTCGGGGTAGAGCCCTTAGTTCCAGTCAAGGGAATTTACATTCTAGACGCCTCTGTGCTCCCAACTTTGTGGCAACAGTTTGGGGGAAGACCTTTTCCTGTTTCAGCATGACAATTCCCCTGTGCAGAAAGCAAGGTCCATACAGAACTGGTTTGTCGAGATTTGGATGCCGACTGCGAGCCGGCCTAATCGCCCAACATCAGTGCCGGACCTCACTAGTGCTCTTGTGGCTGAATGGAAGCAAGTTCCCGCAGCAGTGTTCCATCATCTAGTGTAAAGCCTTCCCAGAAGAGGGGATGCTGTTATAGCAGCAAACGGGGGACAACCTCTATATTAATGCCCATGATTTTGGAATGAGATGTTTGCCGAGCATGTATCCACATCCTTTTGGTCATATAGTTTATGTTACACCTTGGCAGCGTTATCAGAAAGCACAACATTTATTTTCACTGCTACACAGACGATAAACAACTTTTTAGCTGCACAGATAAATTATAAGACTGAATTAGTGATTTAATTACTTGAATGGCTCACTACTTCCTCCAGCTAAATCAAGTCAAGACAGAGGTACTTATTGTTGGACAAAAAGCACAGAGAGAGAATCTGGACATTTTTATTCACGGGCAATAAAGATAAAACACTAGGTAAAAAGCTGAGGTGTTATTTTAGATTCTGAACTCAATTTCGAATCACACATTAGGAATGTGACCAAAATAGCTTTTTACCACCTGAGGAACATTGCCAAGGTGATGCTGTTTCATTCTCAGGGTGATACAGAGAGACTCATTCATGCTTTTATTAAAAACAGGCTTGACTACTATAATGCTCTCCTGTCTGGTCTACCCAAGAGAGCCATTGGTCAACTGCAAAACATACAGAATGCTGCAGCACAGGTACTGACCATGACCAGATGGAGAGCACACATTACACCAGTTATACACCAGATAATTTCATTTTTTAAATATATTTGTTTATTTAACATTTATTTAACTAGGCAAATAAGTTAAGAACAAATTCTTATTTACGGCCTACACCGGCCAAACCTGGACAACGCTGGGCAATTGCACGCCGCCCTATGGGACTCCCAATCACTGCCGGTTGGCGCCAGAGGGGATGGCTGCCGTTTTACGTGATCCTAACCAACTGTGCTATTTTGAGTGTTTTTTGTAACATATTTTGTACATAATGTTTCTGCCACCATCTCTTATGACCGAAAAGAGCTTCTGATTATCAGAACAGCGATTACTCACCTCGAACTGGACAAAGAGTTTTTCTTTAATGAGTCTGACGCGAAGGATATATTGTTGTTCCCGGACCAGGCCCAAATCCCCGTCATTCACATGAAGAGGTGCCTTGTGGATGATCTGGATGCCTTGTGAGAATTTGTAGGTGAGTGGATAACCCGGCACTACCATCCGTCCTATTGGCCAACGTGCAATCACTGGAGAATAAACTGGATGAGCTCCAATGAAGACTATCCTACCAACGGGACATTAAAAACTGTAATATCTTATGTTTCACCGAGGCGTGGCTGAACGATGACATGGATAATACACAGTTGGCTGGGTTTTCTGTGCATCAGTAAATCAGAACAGTAAGACGAGGGGTGGTGGTATTTGTCAATAACAGCTGGTGGGCGATCTCAAGATACTGCTCGCCTGAGTATCTTATGATAAGCTGTAGACTACACTATCACACTATCCCTCATAGATATCATCCTAACCAACTTGCCCTCCAAATACACCTCTGCTGCTTTCAACCAAGATCTCAGCGAGCACTGCATTCGTAATGGGTCTGCGGTCAAACGACCTCATCACTGTCAAACGCTCCCTAAAACACTTCAGCAAACAGGCCTTTCTAATCGACCTGGCCTGGGAATCCTGGAAGGATATTGACCTCATCCCGTCAGTAGAGGATGCCTGGTTATTCTTTAAAAAGTGCCTTCCTCACCATCTTAAATAAGCATGCCCCATTCAAAAAATGTAGAACCAGGAACAGATACAGCCCTTGGTTCACTCCAGATCTGACTGCCCTTGACCAGCACAAAAACATCCTGTGGCATACTGCATTAGCATCGAATAACCCCCCTGATATGCAACTTTTCAGGGTTAGGAGTTAGGAGCCAATTATATATACAGGCAGTTAGGTAAGCTACGGCTAGCTTTTTCAATCAGAAATATGCATCCTGTACCACAAACTAAGAGCACCTCCACCCAGCTGCCCGCTGCACTGAAGCTAGGAAACACTGTCACCACCGATAAATCCACGATAATTGAGAATATAATAGTCATAATAATAATTTCTCTACATTGACCATGCTTTCCATCTGGCTACCCCTACCCCGGTCAACTGCCCTGCACCCCCCACAGCAACTCGCCCAAGCCTCCCCATTTCTCCTTCACCCAAATCCAGATAGCTGATGTTCTGAAAGAGCTGCAAAATCTGGACAACTACAAATCAGAAGGGCTAGACAATCTGGACCCTCTCTTTTTAAAATGATCTGCCGAAATTGTTGCAACTTCTATTACTAGCCTGTTCAACATCTTTCATATCGTCTGAGATTCCCAAAGATTGGAAAGCTGCCGCGGTCATCCCCCTCCTCAATGGGGGAGACACTAGACTCAAACTGCTACAGACCTATATCTATCCTACCCTGCCTTTCTAAGGTCTTCGAATGCCAAAATAACAAACAGATCACCGACCATTTCGAATCCCACCGTACCTTCTCCGATATGCAATCTGGTTTCCGAACTGGTCATGGGTGCACCTCAGCGTGCTTATATCATAACCACCATCGATAAGAGACATTACTGTGCAGCCGTATTCATCGACCTGGCCAAGGCTTTCGACTCTGTCAACCACCACATTCTTATCGGCAGACTCAACAGAATTGGTTTCTCAAATGACTGCCTCGCCTGATTCATCAACTACTTACTTCTCTGATAGAGTTCAGTGTGTCAAATCGGAGGGCCTGTTGTCCGGACCTCTGGCAGTCTCTATGGGGTTGCCACAGGGTTCAATTCTCGGGCCGACTCTCTTCTCTGTATACATCAATGATGTCGCTCTTGCTGCTTGTGATTCTCTGATCCACCTCTACGCAGATGACACCATTCTGTATTCTCCTGTCCCTTCTTTGGACACTGTGTTAACTAACCTCCAGACGAGCTTCAATGCCATACAACTCTCCTTTCATGACCTCCAACTGCTCTTAAATGCAAGTAAAACTAAATGCATGCTGTTCAGCCGATCGCTGCCTGCACCTGCCCGCCCATCCAGCATCACTACTCTGGACGGTTCTGACTTAGAATATGTGGACAACTACAAATACCTAGGTGTCTGGTTAGACTGTAATCTCTCCTTCCAGACTCACATCAAACATCTCCAATCCAAAATTCAATCTGGAATTGGCTTTCTATTTCGCAACAAAGCATCCTTAACTCATGCTGCCAAACATACCCTTGTAAAACTGACCATCCTACCGATCCTTGACTTCGGCGATGTCATTTACAAAATAGCCTCCAACACTCTACTCAACATATTGGATGCAGTCTATCATAGTGCCATCAATTTTGTCATCAAAGCCCCATACACTACCCACCACTGCGACCTGTATGTTCTCGTTGACTGGCCCTCGCTTCATACTCGTCTCCAAACCCACTGGCTCCAGGTCATCTACAAGTCTTTGCTAGGTAAAGCCCTGCCTTGTCTCAGCTCACTGGTCACCATAGCAGCACTCACCCATAGCACCCGCTCTAGCAGGTATATCTCACTGGTCACCCCCAAAGCCAATTCCTCCTTTGGCCGTCCTTTCGTTCTCTACTGCCAATGACTGGAACAAACTGCAAAAATCAGTGAAGCTGGAGACTCATATCTCCCTCACTAGCTTTAAGCACCAGCTGTCAGAGCAGCTCACAGATCACTGCACGTGTACATAGCCCATCTGTAAATAGCCCATCCCAACTACCTCATCCCCATACTGTATTTATTTATTATATCTTGCTCCTTTGCACCCCAGTATCTCTATTTGCACATTCATTTTCTGCACATCTATCACTCCAGTGTTTAATTGGTATATTGTAATTACTTCGCCACCATGGCCTATTTATTGCCTTACCTCCCTAATCTTTACCTAATTTGGACACACTGTATATAGACTTTTTCTATTGTATTATTTACCCTATGTTTGTTCATTCCATGTTTAACTCTGTGTTGTTGTATGTGTCGAACTGCTTTGCTTTATCTTGGCCAGGTTGCAGTTGCAAATGAGAACTGGTTATCAAGTAGCCTACCTGGTTAAATAAATAAAGATGAAATATATATATATATTTTTATCTACCAAGAAGGTTTTAATCTATATTTTTTGTAGACATCTATTTACCACCAGAAACTGTTTCTGGCACTAAGACTGCATTCAACGTAAGCAAACAAGAAAAAACTAATTCAGAAGTGGCGCTCCTAGGGATGCAAATTTAAATCAGTTTTACCTTTCTACCAGCGTGTAACATGTGCAACCAGACAACAACAAAAAACTTTAAACCACCTTAACTTCACAAAGCTCTCCCTCACCCTCCATTTGGCAAATTTGACCATAATGTTATCCTCAACTGATTCCTGCTTACAAGCAAAAACTAAAGCAGGAAGTACCAGTGACTCGCTCAATACGGAAGTGGTCAGATGACATGGATGCTAAACTACAGGACTGTTTTGCTAGTACAGACTGAAATACAGTACCTGTCAAATGTCTGGACATAACTACTCATTTGAGGGTTTTTCTTTATTTTTACTATTTTCTACATTGTAGAATAATAGTGAAGACATCAAAAATATGAAATAACACATATGGAATCATACAGTAACCAAAAAAGTGTTAAACAAATCAAAATATATGATATATTTGAGATTCTTCAATGTAGCCACCTAAATGCGTGGACCAAATCGTTGTGTTGTGAAAGGGTAGGGTTAGTAAACAGAAGATATCCCTATTTGCTTTAAAGACCAAGTCCATATTATGGCAAAAAAGCTCTAATAAGCAAAGAGAAATGACAGTCCATTATGACATTGAGATATGAATGTCAGTCAATGTGGAACATTTCTTTGAGTGCAGTCGTAAAAACCATCAAGCGCTATGATGAAACTGAGACATGAAGGTCAGTCAATGTGTAAAATTTCAAGAACTTTGAAAGTTTCTTCAAGTTCAGTCACAAAAACCATCAAGCGCTATGATGAAACTGGCTCTCATGAGGACCGCCACAGGAAAGGAAGACCCAGAGTTACCTCTGCTGCAGGAAGACCCAGAGTTACCTCTGCTGCAGGAAGACCCAGAGTTACCTCTGCAGCAGGAAGACCGAGAGTTACCTCTGCTGCAGGAAGACCCAGAAAGACTCAGTTACCTCTGCTGCAGAGGATAAATTCATTAGATTTAAATGATTTAACTGATTTAACTGCACCTCAGATTGCATGTAACAGACACATCTCAACATCAACCCTTCATAGGAGACTGCGTGAATCAGGCCTTCATAGTCGAATTGCTGCAAATAAACCACTACTAAAGGACACCAGTAAGAAGAAGAGTCCTGTTTGGGCCAAGAAACACGAGCAATGGAAATTAGATCGGTGGAAATCTGTCCTTTTGGTCTGAGTCCAAATTTGAGATTTTTGGTTCCAAACCCGCCGCGTCTTTTTGAGACGCAGAGTAGGTGAACGGATGATCTCCGCATGTGTAGTTCCCACCGTGAAGCATGGAGGAGGAGTTGTGAGGGTGCTTTGCTTGTGACACCGTTGGTGATTTATTTAGAATTCACAGCACAATTAACCAGCATGGCTACCACAGCATTCTGCAGCGACACGCCATCCATCTGGTTTGAGCTTTGTGGGACTATCATTTATTTTTCAACAGGACAATGACCCAACACACCTCAAGGCTGTGTAAGGGCGAATTGACCAATAAGAGTGATGGGGTGCTGCATCAGATGACCTTGCCTCCACAATCACCCGACCTAAACCCAGTTGAGATGGTTTGATGAGTTGGACCGCAGAGTGAAGGAAAAGCAGCCAATAAAGCAAAAGTAACCTGTCTAAATGACTACTGCCCCGTATCACTCACCTCTGTCGCAATGAAGTCACTTGAAACCGTGGTCAATCAACACCATCATTCCAAAAACCCTAGACCCACTCCAATTCGCATACTGCCCCAACAGATCCACAGGTGACACAATCTGAAATGCACTCCACACTACCCTTTCCCACCTGGACAAAAGGAACACATATGTGAGAATACTGTTCATTTGGGTGGCGCAGCGTCCAAAGGCACTGCCTCTCAGTGCTAGAGGCGTCACTACAGACCCTGGTTCAATTTCAGGCTGTATCACAACCGGTCGTGATTGGGAGTCCCATAGGGCGGTGCACAATTGAACCAGCGTCGTTCGGGTTTTGCTGGGGTAGGCCGTCATTGTATATAAGAATTTGTTCTTAACTGACTTTTCTAGTTAAATAAAAATAGCATAGTGCTCACAAAGCTCATCACCAAGCTAAGGACCCTGGGACTAAACACCTTCACCTGGATCTTGGACTTCTTGACGGGCCACACCCAGGTGGTAAGGGTAGGCAACAACACATCTACCACGCTGATCCTCAACACCGGTGCCCTTCAAGGGTGTGTGCTTAGTCCCCTCCTGTACTCCCTGTTCACCCACAATTGCGTAGCCAAACACAAATCCAACACCCTCATCAAGTTTGTTGACGGCACAACGGCGGTAGGCCTGATCACGACAACGATGAGACAGCCTATAGGGAGGAGGTCAGAGACCTGGCAGTGTGGTGCCAGGACAACAACCTTTCTCTCAACGTGAGCAAGACAAAGGAGCTGATCGTGGACTACAGGAAAAGGAGGGCCGAAAATGACCAACAAACCATCATGGTCCAAACACACCAAGACAGTCGTGAGGGCACGATAACGCCTATTCAGGAGACTGAAAAGATTTGTTATGGGTCCCCAGTTCCTCAAAGTTCTACAGCTGCACCATTTGAGAGCATCCTGACCATTTGCATCACCGCCTGGTATGGCAACTGCTCGGCATCCGACCTCATAGCACTACAGAGGGTAGTGCGTACGGCCCAGTACATCACTGCCAAGATAATACATCCACTAAGCCTCCTGCCATCCAGGACCTCTATATTAGCCACTCAAGTCATAGACTATCTGCTATCGCGCGGTTCCAGAGCACCAAGTCTAGGTCCAAATAGCTTCTACCTCATAAGACTGCTGCTGAACAATTAATCAAATGGCCACCTGGACTATTTACATAGACCCCCCTTTGTTTTTACACTGCTGCTACTCGCTGCTTATTATCTATTCATGGTCACTTTACCCCTACCTACATGTACATATTACCTTAATAATTACCTCGACTAACCTGTATCCTGGCACATTGACTCAGCACCGGTACCCCCTGTATATAGCCTCGATATTGTCATTTTTACTGTGATATTTTATTTATTTTTAAGAGCTTGGAAGTAAGCATTTCACAGTACGTTCTACACAAGTTATATTTGGCGCAAGTGACAAATAAACATTTTATTTGATTTTTAAAGGCTCTGCACTGGCTGCCTGTTTAAGATTATTAAGATTATTCCATTGGTTTTTAAATCAATCCATGATTGTGCACCCCCAGACATGCTTTAAGTTATGTACCCAGTAGGTCCCTCAGGTCCTCTGGCCTTTTAACTATCCCAAAGCCTAGGACCAAGAGGCATGGAGAGACAGCCTTTAGCTACTATGCCCCCATCCTCTGCAATAGCCTGCCAGAGAACCTGAGGGGCCCTAACTGGGGACATTTTTAAAAGAGATCTTAAAACCTTTCTAGCTTTGATTTTCTAGCTTTGATTTTGACTTTTATTCATTCAGCTTTTATTGTTATTCTTTAGTTTTTTATCCTCATACGTTTGTTGTGTAGTATTGCATGTTTTTTTAATTTGTTTTTTCCTGTGAAGCGCATTGCGTTGAATCCATGCCTGAAATGTACTGTAGAAATAAAGCTAGATTTTATGTTAATGTACTGTATCTATAGGGCTCAGTTAGTACCTGTGTTCTCCTTTGGGGAGAATGAGCTCTTCGACCAGATGACCAACCCTACCGGCTCGCCGCTCCGTTGGCTACAGGACCACCTGCAAAGGCTCATGGGAGTGGCACTGCCGCTGTTCACCGGGAGAGGAGTGTTCCAGTACAGCTTTGGTCTACTGCCCTACAGACAGCCCATACACACTGTTGGTATGAGACACACACACACTTTCTCCCCTATCTCGCCAGTGAGTATTTGTATTTATTATGGATCCCCATTAGTTCCTGTCAAGGCAGCAGCTACTCTTCCTGGGGTTTATTATGGATCCCCATTAGTTCCTGTCAAGGCAGCAGCTACTCTTCCTGGGGTTTATTATGGATCCCCATTAGTTCCTGTCAAGGCAGCAGCTACTCTTCCTGGGGTTTATTATGGATCCCCGTTAGATCCTGCCAAGGCAGCAGCTACTCTTTCTGGGGTTTATTATGGATCCCCATTAGTTCCTGCCAAGGCAGCAGCTACTCTTCCTGGGGTTTATTATGGATCCCCATTAGTTCCTGCCAAGGCAGCAGCTACTCTTCCTGGGGTTTATTATGGATCCCCATTAGTTCCTGTCAAGGCAGCAGCTACTCTTTCTGGGGTTTATTATGGATCCCCATTATTTCCTGCCAAGGCAGCAGCTACTCTTCCTGGGGTTTATTATGGATCCCCACTAGTTCCTGCCAAGGCAGCAGCTACTCTTCCTGGGGTTTATTATGGATCTCCGTTAGTTCCTGCCAAGGCAGCAGCTACTCTTCCTGGGGTTTATTATGGATCCCCGTTAGTTCCTGCCAAGGCAGCAGCTACTCTTCCTGGGGTTTATTATGGATCCCCATTAGTTCCTGCCAAGGCAGCAGCTACTCTTCCTGGGGTTTATTATGGATCCCCATTAGTTCCTGCCAAGGCAGCAGCTACTCTTCCTGGGGTTTATTATGGATCCCCATTAGTTCCTGCCAAGGCAGCAGCTACTCTTCCTGGGGTTTATTATGGATCCCCATTAGTTCCTGCCAAGGCAGCAGCTACTCTTCCTGGGGTTTATTATGGATCCCCATTAGTTCCTGCCAAGGCAGCAGCTACTCTTCCTGGGGTTTATTATGGATCCCCATTAGTTCCTGTCAAGGCAGCAGCTACTCTTCCTGGGGTTTATTATGGATCCCCACTAGTTCCTGCCAAGGCAGCAGCTACTCTTCCTGGGGTTTATTATGGATCCCCGTTAGTTCCTGCCAAGGCAGCAGCTACTCTTCCTGGGGTTTATTATGGATCCCCATTAGTTCCTGCCAAGGCAGCAGCTACTCTTCCTGGGGTTTATTATGGATCCCCATTAGTTCCTGTCAAGGCAGCAGCTACTCTTCCTGGGGTTTATTATGGATCCCCACTAGTTCCTGCCAAGGCAGCAGCTACTCTTCCTGGGGTTTATTATGGATCCCCGTTAGTTCCTGCCAAGGCAGCAGCTACTCTTCCTGGGGTTTATTATGGATCCCCGTTAGATCCTGCCAAGGCAGCAGCTACTCTTCCTGGGGTTTATTATGGATCCCCATTAGTTCCTGCCAAGGCAGCAGCTACTCTTCCTGGGGTTTATTATGGATCCCCATTAGTTCCTGCCAAGGCAGCAGCTACTCTTCCTGGTGTTTATTATGGATCCCCATTAGGTCCTGCCAAGGCAGCAGCTACTCTTCCTGGGGTTTATTATGGACCCCCATTAGTTCCTGCCAGGGCAGCAGCTACTCTTCTTGGGGTCCAAAAATATTAAAGCACTTATATTACATATAAAACTAAATATAAAACTGTACATCATATAAAATTATTACACCACTACATATCTACAATACAAAATGTTTAATACCACCACATAACAATATCACAATGTATGCATGTGTCTGTGCCATTGTGATTCTCTTCACAGTCCCCGTTGTTCCATTATGTGTATTTTTACCAGTTTTTTTTTAAAATCTGATACTCCTAGAGTTTATGTAGTCATGGCTCTATGTAGCACTGTGTACCTCCCATAGTCTGTTCTGGACTTGAGGACTGTGAAGAGACTTCTGGTGGCTTGTCTTGTGGGGTAGGCATGGGTGTCCGAGATGTGTGCAAGTATTTTAAACAGACAGCTCGGTACATTCAGCTTGTCAACACCTCTTGCAAAAACAAGTAGTGATGAAGTTGATTTCTCCTCCTCTTTGAGCCATGAGAGATTGACATGCATGTCATTAACGTTAGCTCTCCGTTTGCTTTTAAAGGCCAGCATTGCTGCCCTGTTCTGAGTCCATCTTTGTGGCACCTGACCATCCCAGTGGGTTATAGAGAGAGAAATATGGATGAAACCTCTTCCTCTCTACCCCCTCCCTCTCTCTCCAGTGGGTAGGCCTATTCCAGTGGTCCAGACCCCCCCCCCCTCTCTCTCTCTCCAGTGGGTAGGCCTATTCCAGTGGTCCAGACCTCCCCCCCCCCCTCTCTCTCTCTCTCTCTCTCTCCAGTGGGTAGGCCTATTCCAGTGGTCCAGACCCCCCCCCCCTTCTCTCTCTCTCCAGTGGGTAGGCCTATTCCAGTGGTCCAGACCCCCCCCCCCCTCTCTCTCTCCAGTGGGTAGGCCTATTCCAGTGGTCCAGACCCCCCCCCCCCTCTCTCTCCAGTGGGTAGGCCTATTCCAGTGGTCCAGACACCCCCCCCCTCTCTCTCTCTCCAGTGGGTAGGCCTATTCAGTGGTCCAGACCCCCCTCTCTCTCTCTCTCTCTCTCCAGTGGGTAGGCCTATTCCAGTGGTCCAGACCCCCCCCCCCCTCTCATCTCTCTCTCTCTCCAGTGGGTAGGCCTATTCCAGTGGTCCAGACCCCCTCTCATCTCTCTCTCTCTCTCTCTCCAGTGGGTAGGCCTATTCCAGTGATCCAGACCCCCCCCCCTCTCTCTCTCTCTCTCCAGTGGGTAGGCCTATTCCAGTGGTCCAGACCCCCTCTCCCACTAAGGATGATATAGACGGTCTCCATTCTCTCTACCTGGAGGGCCTCACTACGGTGTTTGAAGACAACAAGGAGAACTACGGCATTGCACCAGACAAACACCTCCACTTCATCTAGACACACATCTGTGTGAAGAGTTGTTCACACGTATAATCAGAAAAAAAATAAGATTTACAGATTAACCCAAAGATGCTGCAACACCTTCTAGGTCAGAGTTCTAGCTTTTTTTTCTACTGTTATTGACTTGTTTATTGTTTACTCCATGTGTAACTCTGTGTTGTTGTCTGTTCACACTGCTATACTTTATCTTGGCCAGGTCGCAGTTGTAAATGAGGACTTGTTCTCAACTAGCCTACCTGGTTAAATAAAGGTGAAATAAAATGTTTAAAAATAGCTGGAGGTTAGGGTTCTGTAGAGTTTTATAAAACATCACAATACATTGCAGAGCGTTCAATTTGCCTGCTGTGGGGCAAGGAGACCCTCAGCTCTGCTAAAACCATTGACAACTGCGTGCCATTTTCAAGGAATTGTTAAATAAATGTTGTAATATCAGCATCTCTTGAAGAGCTTAGTCAGAACAACAAATGTCAGATTATTCCATGCAAAACGATTGCACACATGTAGCTCTATCATCAGAGTTATACAGCAAGTAACTGCATGCTTTCATGATCAGTAAACATCAATGATCATGTAATTTCAGATACGGGAGGGTAGCCTATCTATGTCTCAATATTGGCATCCGTTTATTGGATATTTGAGTGATATGAAATACACTGAACAAAAATATCATTGCAACATGTAAAGTGTTGGTTTCATGAGCTAAAATAAAAGATCCCAGAAATGTTCCATACAAACAAAAATATTATTTCTCAAATGTTGTGGACAAATTTGTTTAACTCCCTGCTAGTGAGTGTTTTTCATTTGCCACGATAATCCATCCACCTGTCAGGTGTGGCATATCAAGAAACGGATTAAACGCCAATTACACAAGTAAAATGGCAGCGGAAGAAATGGCAGCCTTTTTACGGTGCCTAACCAATTGTGCTGTTATGTGGGGGTTTTTCACGTCATTTGTGACTTATTTTGTACATAATGTTTCTGCCACCATATTTTACGGCAAAAAAGAGCTTCTGGATATCAGGACAGCGATCACTCACCTTGGATTAGACTAATATTTTTTCTTCAACAAGCAGGATGCACAGGATGTACTTCAGACACCCGACAAGGCCAACATCCCTGTTATTTGCAAGAGGAAGAGACGCAGATACAGAGGACACAGAGCAGCGTCACTCGTAAGGATCCGCAGACGGCGAGTGGGAAAGCTGCCGTTAGCGTCAATATTACTTGCCAATGTGCAATCTTGGACAATAAATTAGACGAGGTACGATCGCGAATATCCTACCAACGGGACATCAGAAACTGTAACATCTTATGTTTCACAGAATCATGGCTGAATAATGACATGGATATTGAGCTAGCGGGTTACACGCTGCACCGGCTAGATAGACCAGCACATTTCGGTAAAATGAGGGGGTGCGGTCTGTGCATATATGTAAACAACAGCTGGTGCACGAAATCTAAGGAAGTCTCTAGATTTTGAGTATCTTATGATAAGCTGTAGACCACACTATTTGCCTAGAGAATTTTCATCCATAATTTTCGTGGCTGTTTATTTACCACCACAGATGGATGCTGGCACTAAGACCGCCCTCAGTCAGCTGTATAAGGAAATAAACAAACAGGAAACCGCTCACCCAGAGGTGGCGCTCCTAGTGGCCAGAGACTTTAATGCAGGGAAACTTAAATCAGTCTTACCAAATTTCTATCAAAATGTTAAATGGGCAACCAGAGGGGGGAAAAAATCTAGAATTTTAACCAGGTAGGCAGTTTGAGAACATGTTCTCATTTAAAACTGGGACCTGGCCAAGATAAAGCAAAGCAGTGCGACACAAACAATAACACAGAGTTACACATGGAATAAACAAATGTACAGTCAATTACACACTAGAAAATGTGCCTTGTTAAACGTTAATTTGTGGAATTTCTTTCCTTCTTATTGCATTTGAGGCAGTTGTGTTATGACAAGGTAGGGGTGGTATACAGAAGATAGCCCTTTTTGGTAAACGACAAAGTCCATATTAAGGCAAGAACAGCTCAAATAAGCAAAGAGAAACGACAGTCCATCATTAATTTAAGACATGAAGGTCAGTCAATGTGTAAAATTTCAAGAACTTTGAAAGTTTCTTCAAGTTCAGTCACAAAAACCATCAAGCGCTATGATGAAACTGGCTCTCATGAGGACCGCCACAGGAAAGGAAGACCCAGAGGTCATTAGAGTTACCAGCCTCAGAAATTGACTGTGTGAATCAGGCCTTCATGGTCAAATTGCTGCAAAAAATCCACCACTAAAGAACACCAATAAGAAGTGTCACGTCTACTCCTGCTCCTCCCCTTCGGCATTCAACGTCTCTGGTACACCACTGGTCCTGGGATTACGCACACCTGGCATCAATCATTACGCGCACCTGCATGTCATCATGAGGCACACCTGGACTCCATTACCTCACCTATTACCGCCCCTATTTCTGGCACTCCCTTAGGTTCTTTCCCCAGTCAGTATTGTTCCTGTGTTTATGCAAAGACGCGAATGTTAGCTCGTTCCATGTTTGTTGTTTTATTCAACGTTTCACCTGCTTCTCAACATACAGCATCATCATTGGGCCAAGAAACAGAGTAATGTAAATTAGACCGGTGGAAATGTGTCCTTTGGTCTGGAGTCCAAATTGGAGATTTTCGGTTTCAACCTCCGTATCTTTGTGAGATGCGGTGTAGGTCAACAGATGGTCTCCGCATATGTATTTCCCACCGTAAAGCATGGAGGAGGAGGTGTGATGGTGCTTTGCTGGTGACACTGTCTGTGATTTATCTAGAATTCAAGGCACAATTAACCAGCATGGCTACCACAGAATTCTGCAGCGACACGCCATCCCATCTGGTTTGGGCTCATATGTTTTTCCACAGGACAATGACCCAACACACCTCCAGGCTGTGTAAGGGCTGTTTTACTAAGGAGAGTGATGGAGTGCTGCATCAGATGACCTAGCCTCCACAATCACCCGACCTCAACCAAATCGAGATGGTTTGGGATGAGTCGGACCGCAGAGTGAAGGAAAAGCAGCAAGTGCTCAGCATATGTGGGAACTCCCAAGACTTTTGGAAAAGCATTACATGTGAAGCTGGTTGAGTGCCAAGAGTGTGCAAAGCTTTCATTAAGGCAAAATGTGGCTACTTTGAAGAATATAAAATATATTTGGGTTTCTTTAACACTTTTTTTGGGGGGGGGGTTACTACATGATTCCATATGTGTTCATTACTTTTGATGTCTTCACTATTATTCTACAATGTAGAAAAATAGTACAATAAAGAAACCCTGGCATGAGTACGTGTGTTCATACTTTGAACGGTACTGTATCTACAATACAAAATGTATAATACCACCATACAACAATGTGTGTGTTTGTACCTTTGAATGTCTTCACACACAGGTACAGACAGTATTCTACTGCTTGCATCAGTTACCTGATGTGGGATAGTGTTCCATGTAGTCATGGCTCTATGTAGTGCTGTGAGCCTCCCATAATCTGTTCTGGCTTGGATTGTGAAGAGACCTCTGGTGGCTTGTCTTGTGGGGTAGGCATGGGTTTCTGAGATGTGTGCAAGTATTTTAAACGGACAGCTTGGTACATTCAGCTTGTCAACACCTCTTACAAAAACAAGTAGTGATGAAGTTGATCTCTCCTCCTCTTTGAGCCATGAGAGATTGACATGCATGTCATTAACGTTAGCTCTCCGTGTGCTTTTAAAGGCCAGCATTGCTGCCCTGTTCTGAGACAACTGCAATTTTCCCAAGTCCATCTTTGTGGCACCTGAACAGTAGTCCAGGTGCAAAAACACTTTCTCATGTTAAATACTGTTGACGTAATATGGCTGGCTACAGGTTCATCTGCCTCACCTAAAGCCCATTCTGGTGGGAAGCTGCTATAGACCAAGTGCTAACAGTCAGTATCTGGATAATATGTGTGAAATGCTTGATAATGTATGTATCAACAGAGAAGTATATTTTCTGGGTGATTTAAATATTGACAAGCTGCCCACTCAAGAAAAAGCTTCAAACTGTAACCAGTACCTGCAACCTGGTTCAGGTTATCAGTCAACCTACCAGGGTAGTTAAACAGCACAGGAATGAAATCATCAATATGTATTGATCACATCTTTACTAATGCTTCAGAAATTTGCTTTAAAGCGGTATCCAAATCCATCGGATGTAGTGATCACAATAAAATAGCCATATCTAGGAAAACCAAAGTTCCAAAGGCTGGGACTACTATAGTCTATAAGAGGTCATACAAGAGGTTCTGTAGTGATTCATATGTTGATGTAAATCATATTTGTTGGTCTGTGGTGTGTAATGAGGAGCAAACAGACGCCCCAATTGAAATGGCTTATTCCAGGTACTAATAAGCACACACCCATTGTGTTTGACCAGATACAATGCTATTACACAGTGAACAAACTGACGTTCAGCACGCTTATAGGGAAGGACACTCAACAAGCACAGCACTTATACAAATTACCCATGATTGGCAGAGAGAAATTGATAATAAAATGATTGTGGGTGCTGTCTTGTTAGACTTACAGTGCAGGTTTGACATTATTGATCGTAGTCTGCTGTGGGAAAACGTATGTCTTTACACCCCCTGCTATAATGTGGATAAAGAGTTACCTGTCTAACAGAACACAGAGGGTGTTATGGCTTTACACCCCCTGTTATAATGTGGATAAAGAGTTACCTGTCTAACAGAACACAGAGGGTGTTATGGCTTTACACCCCCTGCTATAATGTGGATAAAGAGTTACCTGTCTAACAGAACACAGAGGGTGTTATGGCTTTACACCCCCTGCTATAATGTGGATAAAGAGTTACCTGTCTAACAGAACACAGAGGGTGTTATGGCTTTACACCCCCTGCTATAATGTGGATAAAGAGTTACCTGTCTAACAGAACACAGAGGGTGTTATGGCTTTACACCCCCTGCTATAATGTGGATAAAGAGTTACCTGTCTAACAGAACACAGAGGGTGTTATGGCTTTACACCCCCTGCTATAATGTGGATAAAGAGTTACCTGTCTAACAGAACACAGAGGGTGTTATGGCTTTACACCCCCTGCTATAATGTGGATAAAGAGTTACCTGTCTAACAGAACACAGAGGGTGTTATGGCTTTACACCCCCTGCTATAATGTGGATAAAGAGTTACCTGTCTAACAGAACACAGAGGGTGTTATGGCTTTACACCCCCTGTTATAATGTGGATAAAGAGTTACCTGTCTAACAGAACACAGAGGGTGTTATGACTTTACACCCCCTGCTATAATGTGGATAAAGAGTTACCTGTCTAACAGAACACAGAGGGTGTTATGGCTTTACACCCCCTGCTATAATGTGGATAAAGAGTTACCTGTCTAACAGAACACAGAGGGTGTTATGGCTTTACACCCCCTGTTATAATGTGGATAAAGAGTTACCTGTCTAACAGAACACAGAGGGTGTTATGACTTTACACCCCCTGCTATAATGTGGATAAAGAGTTACCTGTCTAACAGAACACAGAGGGTGTTATGACTTTACACCCCCTGCTATAATGTGGATAAAGAGTTACCTGTCTAACAGAACACAGAGGGTGTTATGGCTTTACACCCCCTGCTATAATGTGGATAAAGAGTTACCTGTCTAACAGAACACAGAGGGTGTTATGACTTTACACCCCCTGTTATAATGTGGATAAAGAGTTACCTGTCTAACAGAACACAGAGGGTGTTCTTCAATGGAAGCCTCTCAAATATAATCCAGGTAGAATCAGGATCTAGCAGCCTTTCGGTTACTGGCCCAACGTTCTAACCACTTGGCTACATGCCACCCCACACCTACTCCTGTTACCTGCTGCACTAATGCTTGGAATCCACCTGGTGATCTGTTCACCATCTGCCCTGGTCTGTCTTTACCTGTCTGGTACAGGTACCCCCACTACACTCCACCTCTCTCTGTTCACCATATGCCCTGGTCTGTCTCCCCCTGTCTGGTACAGGTACCCCCACTACACTCCACCTCTCTCTGTTCACCGTCTGCCCTAGTCTGTCTCCCCCTGTCTGGTACAGGTACCCTCACTACACTCCACCCCTCTCTGTTCACCGTCTGCCCTGACCTGTCTCCCCCTGTCTGGTACAGGTACCCCCACTACACTCCACCCCTCTCTGTTCACTGTCTGCACCTAGTCTGTCTCCCCCTGTCTGGTACAGGTACCCCCACCACACTCACCCCTTTCTGTTCACCGTCTACCCTGGTCTGTCTCCCATGTCTGGTACAGGTACCTCCACCACACTCACCCCTCTCTCCCTGGCCTGTCTCCCCCTGTCTGGTACAGGTACCTCCACCACACTCACCCCTCTCTGTTCACCGTCTGCCCTGACCTGTCTCCCCCTGTCTGTTACAGGTACCCCCACCACACTCACCCCTCTCTCCCTAGCCTGTCTCCCCCTGTCTGTTACAGGTCCCTCCACCACACTCCCCCTCTCTCCCTGGCCTGTCTCCCCCTGTCTGGTACAGGTACCCCCACCACACTCACCCCTCTCTCCCTAGCCTGTCTCCCCCTGTCTGGTACAGGTACCTCCACTACACTCCCCCCTCTCTCCCTGGCCTGTCTCCCCCTGTCTGGTACAGGTACCCCCACCACACTCACCCCTCTCTCCCTGGCCTGTCTCCCCCTGTCTGGTACAGGTACCCCCACCACACTCAACCCTCTCTCCCTGGCCTGTCTGGTACAGCTACCCCCACCACACTCCCCCCTCTCTCCTGAGCTTTCGCTCACCTCCAGCACACTCCAGCACACCTCCAGCGCACGCGAGTGACTCTGAACTTACAATAGCTAGCCCCAAGTCGTTATATATTTTTTTTAAATATAGTGCATTTTGCTATTTAGATATTTGCCTCATGACTCCTGCATGCCTTGTTGACTACAAACTTTCTTAACCCAACCGTGGGACAGACTATATTTGTTCCCACACTGAGGACTCTGACTCTATTGGTTACACAGACTTTTGTCCTCCCATCCTATTCTAACCACCTCTCGCCGGCTTAATATTCATGTTACCTGATGAAATTGCTGTACAACATAATCTTGATGCACATTCAGATGTCATAAATCAGCACTGCAGAGCTCTCCCTGTCCTCTGCCGTGCCTTGATTGAATTACTGTTGATGATGTCTGTCTGAAATGTGCATGTACACCCTGGCCCATCTACTGTTGCTTGCCCCAATTCTGACTTCTGCTTCACTGATTTCTGCTCTCGTAAAAGCCTGGGTTTTCTGCATGTTAACACAAGAAGCTTATTACCTAAAATGTATCCATTGAAAGGGTGGGTTCACAGCTCCGATCCAGATGTGTTGGTCATTAATGAGACGTGGTTCAAAAAGAGTGTTTTGAACACTGATGTTAACCTGTCTGGTTATAACCTTTTTCAGCAAGACAGATCTTCTAAAGGTGGGGGAGTGGCAATCTTTACCAAGGATCACCTTCAGTGCTCGGTTGTCTCCACCAAGTCTCTTCCAAACAATTTGATTGAAAATAAAAGAGAGCCGCACACTCTAGGAGCTCAGATGCAAAAATTTTATTTCCAACGTTTCGTCAGCCAAGCTGTCTTCATCAGGGTATTTTCAAGCTTTCTACTCCTCTAGCCAGCACCTCGCCTAAATAGGTGTGCGTTTCTTTTTCTTCTATACCAAACAATTTGATTGTCTGGTTTTAAGCATTCAACTTTCAAATAGCTCTTTGTTGACTGTTGCTGGGTGCTATCGTCCTCCATGAGCACCGGCCTGTACACTAACCTGCCCTATGCTCTCTCCTGGCCCCTTACAGTAAGTCTGAATTTGTCCTGCTAGCTGACCAAAACTGGGACATGCTTAAACCACCTAACCAAGTCCTAAAGCAATGGGACTCCCTAAATCAAATCAAAGTTTATTTGTCACGTGCGCTGAATACAACAGGTGTAGTAGACCTTACAGTGAAATTCTGACTTACAGGCTCTAACCAATAGTGCCGACCAACCAGTGCACCAGGTATTAGGTGAACAATAGGTAGGTAAAGACATGCAACAACAGTAAAAGACAGGCTATATACAGTAGCGAGGCTATAAAAGTTGCGAGGCTACATACAGACACCGGTTAGTCAGGCTGATTGAGGTAGTATGTACATGTAGATATGGTTAAAGCAATTGCCGTACCAGGCAGAGATGTAACCATTCAGGATGCTCTCGATGTTGCAGCTGTAGAACCTTTTGAGGATCTTAGGATCCATGCCAAATCTTTTTAGTTTCCTGAGGGGGAATAGGCTTTGTCGTGCCCTCTTCACAACTGTCCCTCTTCACAACTGTGCGTTTGGACCAATCTAGTTTGTTGTTGATGTGGACACCAAGGAACTTGAAGCTCTCAACCTGCTCCACTACAGCCCCGTCGATGAGATTGGGGGCATGCTCGGCCCGCCTTTTACTGTAGTTCACGATCAGCTCCTTTGTCTCGCTCACATTGAGGGAGAGGTTGTTGTCCTGGCACCACACTGCCAGTTCTCTGACGTCATCCCTATAGGCCGTCTCATTATTGTCGATGATCAGGCCTACCACTGTTGTGTCGTCAGCAAACTTAATGATGGTGTTGGAGTCGTGTTTGGCCACGCAGTCGTGGGTGAACAGGGAACAGGGAATACATGAGGGGACTAAGTACACACCCCTGAGGGGCCCCAGTCTTAAGGATCAGCGTGGCAGATGTGTTGTTGCCTACCCTTACCACCTGGGGGCGGCCCATCAGGAAGTCCAGGATCCAGTTGCAGAGAGAGGTGTTTAGTCCCAGAGTCCTTAGCTTAGTGATGAGCTTCGTGGGCACTATGGTGTTGAACGCTGAGCTGTAGTCGATGAACAGCATTCTCACATAAGTGTTCCTTTTGTCCGGGTGAGAAAGGGCAGTGTGGAGTGCAGTAGAGATTGCGTCATCTATGGATCTGTTGGGGGGAATTGGAGTGGGTCTATGGTGTCCGGGAGGATGCTGTTGATGTGAGCCATGACCAGCCTTTCAAAGCACTTCATGGCTACCAACGAGAATGCCACGGGGCGGTAATCATTTAGGCAGGTTACCTTTGCTTCCTTGGGCACAGGGACTATGGTGGTCTGCTTGAGACGTAGGTATTACAGACTCAGTCAGGGAGAGGTTGAAAATGTCTGTGAAGACACTTGACATTTGGTCCACTAATGCTTTGAGTACATGTCCTGGTAATCCGTCTGGCACAGCGGCTTTGTGAATGTTGACCTGTTTAAAGGTTTTGTTCACATCGGCTACTGAGAGCGTTATCACACAGTCATCCAGAACAGCTGGTGCTCTCGTACATGCTTCATGGTTGCTTGCCTCGAAGCGAACATGAAAGCATTTAGCTCGTCTGGTAGGCTCGCGTCACTGGGCAGCTCACGTCTGGGTTTCCCTTTGTAGTCCGTAGTAGTTTTCGAGCCCTGCCACATCTGATGAGCATCAGAGCCAGTGTAGCATGATTCAATCTTAGTCCTGTATTGATGCTTTCCTTCTTTGATGGTTCATCTGAGGGCATTAGTATGGATTAGTCTCTTGCTCCTTGAAAGTGGCAGCTCTAGCCTTTAGCTTGATGCAGATGTTGCCTGTAATCCAGAAACCATATGGGATATGTACATACAGTCACTGTGGGGATGACGTCATCGATGCACTTACTGATGAATCCGATGACTGAGGTGGTGTATTCCTTAATGCCATTGGATGAATCCTGGAACATATTCCAGTCTGTGCTAGCAAAACAGTCCTGGAGCGTAGCATCTGTGTCATCTGACCACTTCCGTATTGAGTGAGTCACTGGTACTTCCTGCTTTAGTTTTTGCTTGTAAGCAGGAATCAGGAGGATGTAATTATGGCCAGATTTGCCAAATGGAGGACGGGGGAGAGCTTTGTATGCATCTCTGTGTGTGGAGTAAAGGTGGTCTAGGACTGATTTTTCCCTGGTTGCGCATGTGACATGCTGGTAAAAATGTGGTAAAACTGATTTAAGTATGCCTGCATTAAAGTCTCTGGCCACTAGGAGCTCCACTTCTGGGTGAGCATTTTCTTCTTTGCTTATAACCTTATCGAGTTGGTTGAGAGCGGTCTTAGTGCCAGCTTCGTTCTGTGGTGGCAAATAGACGGCTACAAATATTACAGATGAGAACTCTCCTGTAGATAGTGTGGTCTACAGCTTATCATAAGGTACTCTACTTCAGGCGAGCAATACCTCAAGACTTTTTAAATATTTGACATTACGCCCCAGCTGTTATTGACAAAAAGACACACACCCCCACCCCTCGTCTTACCAGAAGTAGCGTCTCTGTTCTGCTGGTGCATGGAAAATCTCACTAGCTCTATATTGTCCGTATCGTCGTTCAGCCACGTCTCGTGAAACATAAGATGTTACAGTTTTTAATGCCCCGTTGGTAGGATAATCTTAATCGTAGGTCATCAATCAATTTTATTTTCCAATGATTGCACGTTAGCCAGTAGAATGGAAGGCAGTGGGAGTTTACTCACTCGCCTCCGGATTCTCAGAAGGATGCCCTGCGGCCCCTTTTCTGGCGTCTTTCTTTACGCAAAAGGCGTGGATCTACTCAACTGACTGGCTTTCTTGATGTCTATAGTATTCTCTTGGGTATGCAATCTGGTTTCCACTCAGGTTATGGATGTGTCACTGCAACCTTAAAGGTCCTCAACGATGACACCACTGCCCTTGTTTCTAAGCAATATTGTGCAGCTATGTGTGATGTATTGTTGTCTCTACCTTCTTGCCCTTTGTGCTGTTGTCTATGCCTAATAATGTTTTTACCATGTTTTGTGCTGCTACCATGTTGTGTTGCTACCATGTTGTTATGTTGTGTTGCTACTATGCTGTGTTGTCATGTGTTGCTGCCTGGCTATGTTGTTGTCTTAGGTCTCTCTTTATGTAGTGTGGTGTTGTCTCTCTTGTCGTGATGTGTGTTTTGTACTATATTTTTATTTTATTTCTCATTTTTAATCCCAGGCCCCGTCCCCGCAGGGGGCCTTTTGTCACGATCCTCTTCCTGTAAATGACTGGACCAACGTGCAGCGTTGTCATGATATTTTATTAAATCAAAACACTTGAACAAAAGAACAAAGAGGAAACCGAACAGTTCTGTAACGAAACTAAACCATACAGAAAACAACTACCCACAAAAACCCTGTGGGAAAAAGCTACCTAAGTATGGTTCCCAATCAGAGACAACGATAGACAGCTGTCCTTGATTGAGAACCATACCCGGCCAAAACAAAGAAATACAAAAACATAGAAAAAAGGAACATAGAATGCCCACCCAAATCACACCCTGACCAAAACAAAATAGAGACATAAAAAGCTCTAAAAAGGTCAGGGCGTGACACCTTTTGCCTTTTGATAGGCCATCATTGTAAATAAGAATTTGTTCTTAACTGACTTGCCTAGTTAACTAAAGGTTAAATAAATAAATAAAATCTGCAAACCATGACAGATAAGTATGAGGCTAAATGGAGCAAGTGCGACTCATGTGTCTAAAATCAGTACTCTAAGCTCCCAAGTGGACTCTGCTATGAAGCAGAATACCACCCTTAGGTACCATCTGGAGGAAGTCCAGAATGGTCCCGCGCTACAGCGTGACTACCCAACCAAGCAACCGGAGTCTGGTACTCAAAGGAGTGAAGACGATAGAAGGTTTCAGACATTGCCTCCCTCATGTGTCCCTAAGTTTTCTCCTCTTGGCCATTCGACACTGAGTAATGTGGCGCCTCTTCGCCAACAAAGCCAAGACTTGGCTTCTCCTCTTGGCCTTTCAGACCCAATTTCCCCACAGGATGAAGCCAACCCTCTCCGCCCGCTTGGCACAGAACGTCTTGACAAACTCGTCAAAAATGTCCCCATCTTTGACACCGTTCCAGGTCAGCCAAACGATACTGAGACGTTCCTAGCTGACATAGAGGATGCATTGGATGGCTACCCGAACGCTACAGGTTCTGACAGGGTTTACTTGTTGAAGCGAACGTTGAATAGACACATCTACAACAGCAACACATGCTAAATGAGTACAGCTTTGAAATTAGAATTCAGTGGTTCTGCGACTCGCAAATACAATAGCTCACTGGCTAACATTTTCAAACAAGCTCGGATTGAACACCCACAAGCTTACTATCATAGGCTTTGTTCAGCTTACTTTGGCCTACTCACTGAAACAGGAATGGAAGAGCTATTGCCATTCAAACAAATGTTTCTGTCAAACATGCATCTCACCTTCATTACCTACTTGGGCCATACAGCACATGTTGGCTTGCATATCTTACAACTCAGAGAGCTTGCAAGCACAGCTTTTGAGGCATAAAAAGCTTGCAACACTAAGAGCCCTGACATCTTAAATAAAAATCTATAAAATAAAATAAGTACAAGTCAGCTACTACAGCGACTGAAAAGACTGCAACACTTAACAAAGAGCTGCAGTTAGTTTCAGAGTGTGTGGCAAGGAATAAGTTAGCCCTAAATATTTCTTAAACTAAAAGCATTGTATTTGGGACAAATCATTCACTAAACCCTAAACCTCAACTAAATCTTGTAATAAATTATGTGTAAATTGAGCAAGTTGAGATGTCATCAAAACATATTGATACAACAGTGGTGGAATATGGGCCTGAAGGCACACAGTGTGTTGTGAAATCTGTGAATGTATTGTAATGTTTTTTAAATTGTATAAACTGCCTTCATTTTGCTGGACCCCAGAAAGAGTAGCTGCTGCCTTGGCAGGAACTAATGGGGATCCATAATAAACCCCAGGAAGAGTAGCTGCTGCCTTGGCAGGAACTAATGAGGATCCATAATAAACCCCAGAAAGAGTAGCTGCTGCCTTGGCAGGAACTAATGGGGATCCATAATAAACCCCAGAAAGAGTAGCTGCTGCCTTGGCAGGATCTAACGGGGATCCATAATAAACCCCAGAAAGAGTAGCTGCTGTCTTGGCAGGAACTAATGAGGATCCATAATAAACCCCAGAAAGAGTAGCTGCTGCCTTGGCAGGATCTAACGGGGATCCATAATAAACCCCAGGAAGAGTAGCTGCTGCCTTGGCAGGAACTAATGAGGATCCATAATAAACCCCAGAAAGAGTAGCTGCTGCCTTGGCAGGATCTAACGGGGATCCATAATAAACCCCAGGAAGAGTAGCTGCTGCCTTGGCAGGAACTAATGGGGATCCATAATAAACCCCAGGAAGAGTAGCTGCTGCCTTGGCAGGATCTAACGGGGATCCATAATAAACCCCAGGAAGAGTAGCTGCTGCCTTGGCAGGAACTAATGAGGATCCATAATAAATACAAATACAAATGTGTCTAAAAAATTTAATTGATGGTTAAAGTAATTGAACCATTGTCAAATGCACCGTTAAAGATGTACTATGCAGAAATCGCTCCGCCATTTCCTGGTTACTAAAATTGTAATAGTTAATATGACAAAACAAGCAGTCATTGCGTAGAGAATCGTTGTACCATCTAAACCGCTGTGGAATATCTTTTACATAGACAAAAATATTGTAGTTCCAGCTGTACAAAACTGTAAGTAAAATACATAAAAACTAAACTTCAGAACAGGAAGCATAGAAATAGAGCACATAGAACAGCTCTAACACTTCTTAGACTTGCTTTCAATGTGAATGAAAGAGCTATAACTCACATCTCTATGTGAATTTGGTCAGGTTACCCAAAAAGTTACATATTGTATCTTTAATTGGTTTAAGAATTTAAAGTGTTTTTTTGATGTGAACCGTTTGTGAACTCGTTTTTGCCATTTGGCCTCCAGAGTCCTTTATTTCAGAGTTGTGCCAGTGAGGTGGTCGGATTTAAATTGGCTACCATTTATCACATAGTTTGTGTAGGCTGCAATGTGCAGCCTGAAATGTGCAGGCTGAAATGTGCAGGCTGAAATGTGCAGGCTGAAATGTGCAGGCTGAAATGTGTAGGCTGAAATGTGCAGGCTAAAATGTGTAGGCTGAAATGTGTAGGCTAAAATGTGTAGGCTAAAATGTGTAGGCTGAAATGTGTAGGCTAAAATGTGTAGGCTAAAATGTGTAGGCTGAAATGTTTAGGCTGAAATGTGTAGGCTGAAATGTGTAGGCTAAAATGTGCAGCCTGAAATGTGCAGCCTGAAAACATGGCAGATATTGGATGAATTAAACAAATGTATATCTTCCTTCTCAGCTACAATTATTTGAATAATTCAATGGATGTTTTGTGCACAAAAGTGATGACTAAAGTGTCTTATTATGAATATTCAAATCTGACTTCTCTAAGTGGCCATGTTTGGAAATTGTCTTTCTGGGCTGGGCATCAGCCTTGAAACCATTGTGCCGAAAATCTCCCCCCTGACAGAATCCCCCCCCCCCCCCCCCCTTGCGTTCTTCATTTTATTTGCGTTCTTCATTTTATTTCACCTTTATTTAACCAGGCAGGCCAGTTGAGAACAAGTTCTCATTTACAACTGCGACCTGGCCAAGATAAAGCAAAGCAGTGCGACACAAACAACAACACTTGGAATAAACAAACATTCATTGCTGCAACTTGCTTGCTAGTTGAGATTTCTGCTCTGCATTCCGTTGTCAGTTTAGCCTACATTTAACTGATCTTAGTAGCAGAAAGCATTTTTGTCTGCAGTTTTCTATTTGGCTATTTGTTTCAAGTGTATGTGGCGGTTCTAGCTTGTATGGCGTCCTGAGCGAACTCCCCCTTCAGCGCCCGCCGACCGCACCCGCACCCGGGCGGAAAGATGCCATGTCGCCTGTACCTAAACCCTCTACTGAATTTGTATTAATCTATAAATAAATCTCTTTGCCAAAATTCGTCATCTCTCACATGTCTTATTCGACTAGTATTTTTTAAAGTGTAAGGATAATAATTCAGCCATAGTTGTTCTGAAATGTTCATTGCTTGCCAACATTTTACCCCTTCCTCTATGTTTAATATAACACACATACATTAATTATTAATTTCGGTTGCCTATCCTGACTAAGTTTGATCAAAATAAAGTATTTGACTCTGATGTGTGTCACAGAAAGTATTTGACTCTAGCCACAAAAATAAGGAAATTAGATGGGGGGGATTCTGGCAGGGGAAGATTTTCGGCATAACACCGGAACCCTTGCCCCTACAACCTGGAAGGCTGTAGTAATCGGATCTGGCCAGCAGGGGTCACCAGGGCACCATAAACACGAGGCTCCACGGGGGCGTAACTTCCGGATTTATAAAAGTTGTCAACAGTTTGCTAAATAGAAAAACATGTAGCTAGATACTGAGACCAGAACCGTTCTTTTATAGCTGAATGAGAAAGCCACCCGTCTTTTTCCAGCAGAGAAAGAGAGACGGGGGAAGGAGTGACTGAAGACAGGCGCCGCTGCGGAAAGCAGAAGTAGTTAGTTACAGTAGTTAACTAGCTAGCCAGAATGTTTAGCTACTGTAGCTAGTTAGCTAACTTGTATTGTGATAAGTATAAGTACCAGGCCAGCTAAAAACGGACTGGTGTGTGTGATAACTCCAGCCTGCTCTCCCTCTCCGTGGCTACACTACTGATGCCGGTCTCGGCCGGGACTCCATGGAAGAGCTGCTAGCACAGGACGGAACAAGGAACGGGACTGCAACCGAGGCTCACCCCTGCCCGGGCAAGCCCTCTGCCCATCTCACTGGTCCAACGGGATATTATTACCGTGGGGTGAGCCTGGATCGGGAGTTACGGCCGACCGACCGAGCGGCGATGGGGTCAGAAGTACTTTTCCAACTTTTATGAAAGGTCTTATAATACATTTGAGATTTATTTATACCTACATCAAACTGGTTAAGGTTATACAGTGTGTTTGTCCGGCAGTGATGAGATGTCATGTAGCTAACTCCTATAGAAGCTACCATCTATAGATGTTCGACAGACACGGTTGAAACCCCTGGAACCTGCTTCTCCCGCTACAGAATCCGGGTAGAGATCCAGTACAAGGTACGTCATCTTTTGCCTGAAACAAATTTCACCAAGAAGGAAAAAATACTTTTAAAATAAAGTTGTGCAGGAGAGTGAGATTTAATTGAGAGGGACACGGTGAATGGCACAATGGTGTGCAACTGCAGCCCCCAATGTGGACTTCCTCTATCTGCAGGAAGGAGTATTGCATTAGTTCCTGCATGAACCCCCACCCAAAGTGTGACGCTTTTGAATGTGGGTCAAAAGGGAAATAAAAGTATTATGCGTTTTTTCACTGGTAGACAGTATCCTTCGCTCCCGCCATGCTGAACACCTGCCCTCACCATCGAACTGCAGGAAAACAGTGCCCGACAAGCTAGGGCGAAGGTCACTGTCTTCCGGTCGCCCCTGCTTCCCGCTAGTACAGACGGCGGTGACGCTAACTAGCTAGCCAGCACACGGTGTTGCTCCAGCTTCCCACCTGCTGTTAGACGGGGGAGACCGGTAGACGGTGTACTTAGCCCCTGGGTACACAGGAGGCGGGGGAAACACTGTGTGCTAGCTATCTAGCTTGGGATAGCTTTGTTAGCTAGCACACGGTGTCGCCCCCGCCTCCTGTGTACCCAGGGGCTAAGTACACCGTCTACCGGTCTCCCCCGTCTAACAGCAGGTGGGAAGCTGGAGCAACACCATGCCTGACAGGCTGGGGCGAAGGACACTGTCTACCGGTGTCGCCTACCGCTAGCTACTCCGGTAGGTAGGAGGCGGGGGCTAGTTAGTTAGCTTGCAAGTTAGCTAGCAGACGATGTCGCCTCACACCTGCTGTGTACCGGAGTCCTCCTTATGACTAGTTGGCTAAGTTAACACAGTGTCCTTCGCTCCTGCCTGCCGAACACCTGCTGTGTACCGGAGTCCTCCTTATGACTAGTTGGCTAAGTTAACAGTGTCCTTCGCTCCTGCCTGCCGAACACCTGCCGTCGCTGTCTTTAACTGAATTGCGGGAAAACAGTGCCCGACAGGCGGGTGCGAAAGACACTACCGGTCTGTGCTAACTATAGCCATCTACTGTTGTCACCCCCACTACTTCTGTGGGGTTTATCGGCGGTTGCATTACCACCATCGACTGTACTGGAGCGCCCCTGCCTCCCGCCTATGTACGTACTGTAGTCCTAAAGTCTAAAGAGGGGTTCTTACAGATTCCGGAATGCTCAAATTGTGGGCTGCAGTTGCACCCTTCTCGAATGGCACAGAAGGGGCTCGGATCCGTATTGATGTGTCACGGCTTGTGCTGCGTAGAGGATCCATTGTGGGTTATGACTGATGACGTCATTGATCTGAATTAATTTCAAGCACATAGCTGAGTGATTGTTGAACCGATAAGTGTCAAACCCTTCCCCTTTAGGGTTAGCAATAGGTTAGTACTACACTGGTCTGACATTAATACTTATCTGTCCTCTATGAAGACCCTTGCCCTACTGTATATCATTGTCCACGATGAAGACCGGTGTTGTAAAGTACTACTGTAATATCTATATTTGGTGAAACCTTTTACTCCTCGAAATATCACGATGTGTACTTAATTAATTTATATTTCAAGATATTGATAAAGCCTAACTGCTAAAAATACAGTTTTGATTTGTGAAGTTCAAAATAGTCTGGCAGCCCAACTGATTGGCAAACTTACTGCAAATTAAGAAATCATGTGACTAAATAAACTATACTATGAAACAAAGATACATTTATATAAAGGAAAGATAATAAAAAGCTTTGGAGCACCTGAACTGAAAAAAAAAAGCCAACTCGACTCCATTGTTCATTGAATCAGATGGCTTATTCATCACAAAGCCCACTGATATTGCCGACTACTTGAATTACTTTTTCAGTAAATAAATTGACAAAAGCCAGAAAAAATGCAGAGCGCCAAATTCAAATAAATTGCTATAAAAATCAAACTTTCATGAAATCAAATCCAAATCAAATGTATTTATATAGCCCTTCGTACATCAGCTGATATCTCAAAGTGCTGTACAGAAACCCAGCCTAAAACCCCAAACAGCAAGCAATGCAGGTGTAGAAGCACGGTGTCTAGGAAAAACTCCCTAGAAAGGCCGAAACCTAGGAAGAAACCTAGAGAGGAACCAGGCTATGTGGGGTGGCCAGTCCTCTTCTGGCTGTGCCGGGTGGAGATTATAACAGAACATGGCCAAGATGTTCAAATGTTCATAAATGACCAGCATGGTCCAATAATAACAAGGCAGAACAGTTGAAACTGGAGCAGCAGCACGGCCAGGTGGACTGAGGACAGCAAGGAGTCATCATGTCAGGTAGTCCTGAGGCATGGTCCTAGGGCTCAGGTCCTCCAAGAAAGAAAGAGAGAAGGAGAGAATTAGAGAGAGCACACTTAAATTCACACAGGACACCGAATAGGACAGGAGAAGTACTCCAGATATAACAAACTGACCCTAGCCCCCCGACACATAAACTACTGCAGCATAAATACTGGAGGCTGAGACAGGAGGGGTCAGGAGATACTGGCCCCATCTGATGATACCCCTGGACAGTGCCAAACAGGCAGGATATAACCCCACCCACTTTGCCAAAGCACAGCCCCCACATCACTAGAGGGATATCTTCAACCACCAACTTACCATCCTGAGTCAAGGCCGAGTATAGCCCACAAAGATCTCTGCCACGCCACAACACAAGGGGGGAGCGCCAACCCAGATAGGAAAACAACGTCAGTGACTCAACCCACTCAAGTGACGCACCCCTCCTAGGGACGGCATGGAAGAGCATCAGTAAGCCAGTGACTCAGCCCCTGTAATAGGGTTAGAGGCAGAGAATCCCAGTTAGAAAGAGGGGAACCGGCCAGGCAGAGACAGCAAGGGAAGTTCGTTGCTCCAGTGCCTTTCCGTTCACCTTCACACTCCTGGGCCAGACTACACTCAATCATATGACCCACTGAAGAGATGAGTCTTCAGTAAAGACTTAAAGGTTGAGACCGAGTTTGCGTCTCTGACATGGGTAGGCAGACCATTCCATAAAAATTGAGCTCTATAGGAGAAAGCCCTGCCTCCAGCTGCTTAGAAATTCTAGGGACAATTAGGAGGCCTGCGTCTTGTGACCGTAGCGTACATGTAGGTATGTACGGCAGGACCAAATCAGAGAGATAGGTAGGAGCAAGCCCGTGTAATGCTTTGTAGGTTAGCAGTAACACCTTGAAATCAGCCCTTGCCTTAACAGGAAGCCAGTGTAGGGAGGCTAGCACTGGAGTGATATGATCACATTGTGGGGTTCTAGTCAGGATTCTAGCAGCCGTATTTAGCACTAACTGAAGTTTATTTAGTGCTTTATCCGGGTAGCCGGAAAGTAGAGCATTGCAGTAGTCTAACCTAGAAGTAACAAAAGCATGGATACATTTTTCTGCATCATTTTTGGACAGAAAGTTTCAGATTTTTTTTCCATGTTACGTAAATGGAAAAAAGCTGTCCTTGAAACAGTCTTGATATGTTCGTCAAAAGAGAGATCAGGGTCCAGAGTAACGCCGAGGTCCCTCAGTTTTATTTGAGACGACTGTACAACCATCAAGATTAATTGTCAGATTCAACGGAAGATCTCTTTGTTTCTTCGGGCCTAGAACAAGCATCTCTGTTTTGTCAGAGTTTAAAAGTAGAACGTTTGCAGCCATCCACTTCCTTATGTCTGAAACACAGGCTTCCAGCGAGGATAATTTTGTAGCTTCACCAGCAGCACTAACATCTAGGACCTGGAGGACAGATGCAGAGCCTGGGTCTGACGCCACTAAAAGGTCATTTACAACCTTCACAAGTGCAGTTTCAGTGCTACGATGGGGTCTAAAACCAGACTGAAGCATTTTGTATACATTGTCTTCAGGAAGGCAGTGAGTTGCTGCGCAACAGCTTTTTCTAAACTTTTTGAGAGGAATGGAAGATTCGATATAGGCCGAATTTAGTTAAAAAAAATATTTTCTGGGTCAAGGTTTGGCTTTTTCAAGAGAGGCTTTATTACTGGCACTTTTAGTGAGTTTGGTACACATCCGGTGGATAGAGAGATGTTTATTATGTTCAACATAGGAGGGCCAAGCACAAGAAGCAGCTCTTTCAGTAGTTTAGTTGGAATAGGGTCCAGTATGCAGCTTGAAGGTTTAGAGGTCATGATTATTTTCATCATTGTGTCAAGAGATGTAGTACTAAAACACTTGTGTCTCTCTTGATCCTAGGTCCTGGCAGAGTTGTGCAGACTGGTGTTTAGCTGGCGTGTTCAACACCATATGATGTGTTTAGCTGGCGTGTTCAACACCATATGATGTGTTTAGCTGGCGTGTTCAACACCATATGATGTGTTTAGCTGGCGTGTTCAACACCATATGATGTGTTTAGCTGGCGTGTTCAACACCATATGATGTGTTTAGCTGGCGTGTTCAACACCATATGATGTTGTTAGCTGGCGTGTTCAACACCATATGATGTGTTTAGCTGGCGTGTTCATTGCGCAGCAATGTGTTCACTGGTCTCAGCCAAATGTGTCAATGATCCAGAATGCTATTTTGGGACAACACCGTTCTTAAACCTGATGCGGTTTTTATAATGTGACAGATAGTTATACAGCAGGTAGAAATGTAGAGGGAATATCTGAAGATGCAACAGGGTCTTACTCTCTTTGGACAGTAGTAGAAGAAGAAATGCTGTTTTCAATATCAGGAAATCTTTGCTTTATTGCTATGGTGGGATTTTGGCCTATGTAAAACATCCAGGTTTCAAACATTGATATGGCTGGCGTTGCAATTTTTTAGGTTATGGAGAAATATGACATTAGAAAATCATTCCAATGTTGGGCAAATAGGATGATGTCTGTGGTCCGCCGGCACGGAGGTTTCCTGTTCCGGGAGTTGGGGCATGTTCCTTGTCTATAGGCTGTGGCTCGCTACTGAGGAACTCTGACAGGAACTGCACACTAAAATGTGCAAAGTATTTCTGCGTCACTGTGCCTGGCTGGGGGCTGTGTGAAGACAGATACAGTTTTAGAAGGCGTAAAAATGTGTTTAATTTACCTGAAACTGAAGTGAGACTGTCCCTGTGTTCCTTAGCTATTTACATTATTTTGTTCAGATGCTAGGTTGATTTTCAATGTTTGAGTTTCAACTGCTAGGGAAGATAAGCAATACTAGTCAGACTCTCGATCTCACAGGCACAAACATGACTCGCATTACCACGGTAACCTCCCGCCCTTAAAAGGGGCAGGTGAACATTTTTGTCTCATATTTTGGTTAAAAGTGGTCACAAAATTCAACAATATAGCACATTACTTCTCAGCAGTAATACATGTGTTGTTTTAGAAACATTTCAAAGCATGCACGTCCAGGTTTTGTTAGTGTAATTTTACTGGGAAAAAATATTTGTCTGGTTAAAAAAATCTGAGTGGCTGGTAGACCAAAAATAACATTTTAGGCTCTGTCCATTAGCAAGTTGTGGTGCTGAAAAAGGTCAAGGTGACCATTATTCAGTGACGAGGTTGAAGCAGAGGAAGCGAAGGCTGGGAACAAGTTATTTAATCTATATTGTTGTGTTGTTTAATGGGGCAGCTGGTGGTGGAATGGATATATCTTCAGTTTATTCAGTAACCACTTCACAATAACATTGGTCTCTCTTAGATATATCTTTAAGCATTCCCCATTCAAAAAAATATAGAACTAAGACTAGATATAGCCCTTGGTTCACCCCAGACTTGACTGCCCTTGACCAACACAAAAACACCCTGTGGTGGACCGCACTAGCATCGAATAGTCCCCGCGATATGCAACTTTTCAGGGAATTCAGGAACCAATATACAGTCAGTTAGGAAAGCGAAGGCTAGCTTTTTCAAACAGAAATTTGCATCCTGTAGCACTAATTGCCCAAAGTTTTGGGACACTGTAAAGTCCATGGAGAATATGAGCAGCACCTCCCAGCTGCCCACTGCTCTGAGGCTAGGAAACACCACCGGTAAATCTATGATAATCGATCATTTCAG
Organism: Oncorhynchus mykiss; assembly: GCF_057628025.1. NCBI lineage: Eukaryota > Metazoa > Chordata > Actinopteri > Salmoniformes > Salmonidae > Oncorhynchus > Oncorhynchus mykiss. The sequence continues at coordinate 58,952,156 of NC_143042.1, read as the reverse complement.
TAAGCATTTTTCTACGGCTGGCCATGCTTTCCACCTGGCTACCCCTGCCAACTGCTCTGCACGGTCAGCCCCCTCTTCAAAGGGGGAGACACTCTAGACCCAAACTGTTATGGACCTATATCCATCCTGCCCTGCCTTTCTAAAATCTTTGAAAGCCAAGTTCCCACCGTACCTTCTCCACGATATCATAATCGCCATCGATAAAATACAGGACTGTGCAGCCGTCTTCATTGACCTGGCCAAGGCTTTCGACTCTGTCAATCACCGCATTCTTATCGGCATACTCAAAAGCCTTAGTTTCTCAAATGACTGCCTCGCCTCGTTCACCAACTACTTCTCGGACAGAGTTCAGTGTGTCAAATCGGAGGGCATGTTGTCCGGACCTGTGGCAGTCTCTATGGGGGTGCCGCAGTTTTCAATTCCCGGGCCGACTCTCTTCTCTGTATGCATCAACGATGTCGATCTTGCTGCTGGTGATTCTCTGATCCACCTCTATGCAGACGACACCATTCTGTATACTTCTGACCTTTCTTTGGACACTGTGTTAACAAACCTCCAAATAATGAGCTTCAATGCCATACAACACTCCTTCCGTGGCCTCCAACTGCTTTTATATGTTGGTAAAAACTAAATGCATGCTCTTCAACCGATTGCTGCCTGCCCGACTAGCATCACTACTCTGGACGGTTCTGACTTAGAATATGTGGACAACTACAAATACCTAGGTGTCTGGTTAGACTGTAAACTCTCCTTCCAGACTCACATTAAGAATCTCAAATCCAAAATTGAATCTAGAATCGGTGGACAAAAAAAAGTTTACAGTGCTTTAAAATAAAATAAATAAAATGATTATTCATGTAGGCGTGAACAAAATGTAAAAATAACTGGGAAAAACAAGCTCACACTTCAGTCTCTGCCTGGGCAAGATGAACAAGGCATCTGCGGACCACAATCAATAAGCACATGAACCTTAATACCCCCCCCCCCCCCCCCCCCCCCCAGCAAAAACACAGAGAGAAACTCCTCCAACCCTTAAGTCACAGACTTTTATTTTAGTATTAATTGGAATGCCATCAGAGGATGGACTGTTTAAAGTAAGACCGGAATGGAGCCCAAGCCTCATCAAACAGTTTGGGGTTCCCACGTGAATTGAATTAATTTTTTTCTAGTTTCAGAGAGCACAACACATCCCTCACCCAATATTTATAAGATGGGGGAGCTGCCATCTTCCAGTTCTGTAGTATTAGCCGTCTAGCTAAAAGAGTTGTATAAGCAACAGTCGTTGTAGTTGTCCACATATTCTAAGTCAGAACCGTCCAGAGTAGTGATGCTAGTCGGGCAGGCAGCAATTGGTTGAAGAGCATGCATTTAGTTTTTACCAACATTTAAAAGCAGTTGGAGGCCATGGAAGGAGTGTTGTATGGCATTGAAGCTCATTATTTGGAGGTTTGTGCAGCACTGGATTCTTGACAGGGGGGTACCCATGGGCAGTACTCCAAAAAGGGCTGTAAGGGGAGACGGATCTATAACAGTGTCATATATATCAGAGAAACATTTAAATATGAATTCCCAGAAACCTGACAGTTTATGACAGCCCCAAAACATATGCAACAGTGTGGCTGGTTCCACCTTACATCTGACACAGGTAGGATCAAAATCAGAGAATATTCTTCCAAGTTTGGCCCCCGACCAGTGGATACGGTGAACCACCTTGAATTGAATGAGGCTGTGTCTAGTGCTAAAAGAGGACGAGTGCACCCCGTGCAGCACAGATTCCCAGGCGTCTTCCCCAAGTTCCTCCCCCAAATCCTTTTCCCATCGAGTCTTTAAAGGCACCAAAGAAGGGTTCTGTAAGTCATGAATGATTGCATATACATCTGAAATTGCGCCCCTAGGAAGCTTGTTCAGCTCCAAGATGCTCTCTATAGCTGTATTCGCAGGCCTATTGGGAAATCCAGGTGTGTTAGCCCTGACAAAGTTTGTAGTCTGGAGATAGCGGAAAAAGTGGGATTGGGGGAGATTGAACGTTTCCTGCAGCTGAGAAAAAGAGGCAAATGTATCATCAAAGAATAATTGGGCTAGCGAGGAAAGGCCTAGTGAGTGCCAAATGCCAAAAGCCCCATCATTCAAATATTTTTTTTCTCATTTTGTCTGTC